>NW_007260345.1:121008-121866 GCF_000164805.1 Carlito syrichta
CTATAATTTCCCTGTGGGTGGACGTGTTGAGAGTGTAGTTGGGAAAAGCTGGAAGGGGAATGGCTGCTAGTAAGGGTCGCTGTAAAGAGACACGGAGGAAGCATTGTGAAGAAGGGAGGTCAGGGAATGTTTGATTTAGGAACCGTAGAGTGTGTTCTAGGATGGTGAGCCAAGAGGGAAGGTGTTGAGAGGGCCATGAAGAGAGGTGGTCTTCTGGGGAAGGGGATAAGGGCTGAATGACCTCTTCGAGTTGTTATTCCTGATTTTTTACGTGCTGCACGATAGAAACTTTAACGGAAGGAGTGAAGGTGGAGCGTGAAATGGACAAGAGGCTGGCAGCTGTGCGGTAGTTGTCAGCGGGGTAGACCCCAACGTATCTGAGAGCATTCCAAAAAGGATTGTGAGGATCTGGAATTTTAAAGACATAGTGGGAAAAGTGGGCACCTCAGCCATGCCAGGTCCACCCCAGTCCACCATATTCTAAGAATGGTGGGTTACCAGTGTCCGCGGCTTGTTTTGGGAGTTTATATATAGGGATTAAATAGGAGGGAGTGTTGGTATGTCTGGCCAGGTCAGGGTTGGAGAAATGGATTTTACATGACCAGTAGGGGCAACCCCTATAGAGATCTGCCCATTTTTTGCAGTTCGGGTCGGTTTGGTCATCTACTAGGCAGGCATATGCATCAAGTGCAATACCTGGGTCATCGAGTGCGTGTACCTTTTCCAGAAAAAGAGAAATGGATGTGCAGTTGTTAATGAGGCACGATTGTATATCTAAGTCTTTTACCTGGGAAATATCATTTAAAGTATAGAGTTCACAGATGGTGAAGCAGTAATGGAGGCCAGACGGTGAGGGGT
>NW_007260345.1:122368-123459 GCF_000164805.1 Carlito syrichta
AAAGGGTATGATTATTATTAAAGGAATGATCAGATTGAGGGCTATTATATGGAAATTTGGTTATGTGGAGTTTTCCTGGATGGAGGGCAGAGAGGGGGAACGACTGACGCGGGATATTCGAAGTTTGAGAGGATGACCCGGCACTGTGGAACAAGAAAGGGTTGGCGTTTCTGTGGAGGGAAGGAGAAGAGGAGATATTTTAGCTGGCTTGAGGCGGGAAATGTGGATCCAGGGGGTGAGCTGTCCTTTGTCTCTGAGCAACTTGGCTGCCATGGGAGTGGAGAGAATTATTTGGAAGGGTCCGGTCCATTTGGGTTGTAAGCGAGCTTTGACTTCTGCGTCTGAGAGGTAGACCCATTGTCCCGGGGCGAGAGGCTATGAACTTGGTGTGCCTATGGGGGTGGGCAGAAGGAGGTCTTGATACTGCCAGATGTTGGATCGGATGAAGGACAGGAGAGGGTAGATTATATGAAGAGGGATGGGGGGCGGAGAGGTTGGAATACCGGGAGGGAGGGCAGGTCGTCCGTATAAGACCTCGAAAGGAGTTGACTGGGTTTCTTTGGGAGGACGCGAATGTGGAAGAGGGCTAGGGGAGGAGGGACACCCAGTCTTTGTGGAGTTCGAGAGAGAGTTTAGTAAGAATATTTTTTAGTGTGCGGTTAGTTCGTTCAACCTTTCCTGATGATTGTGGGTGATAAGGAATGTGAAAGTGCCATTTGATGTTGAGAGCTGTCGTTAGAGACTGGACGGTTTGTGAGGTAAATTTAGGTCCATTATCTGATTGGAGAGAGGAGGGGACTCCGAACCGAGGGATAATATGGTTGGCTAAAATGGACCCCACTGTAGCAGCCCACTTATTGGAGGTGGGGAAAGCTTTGACCCACCCGGAAAAGGTGTTGACGAAGACTAGAAGGTATTTGGTGTTACGGACAGGAGGCATAACAGTGAAGTCTATTTGCCAGTCTGACCCGGGGAGCTCTCCCCTAGCCTGGTGGGTGGGGAATGTTCCGGGTTTCAAGGGTGTGTTGGGGTTTGTTCGGAGGCAGGTGGAGCATTGGGAGGAAAGAGTGTGTATGAGTTTTGTATGTTCT
>NW_007260345.1:123882-159769 GCF_000164805.1 Carlito syrichta
ACTCCTAAGGCTGCACCCTTATTTTCGTGGACGTATAGGGTGAAGGGCCGGAGGATATCAGGTAGTTGTAGGGCAGGGGCCTGGAGGAGAGCCTGTTGGAGGGCAGTATAAGGCTGTTTAACAGCTGAGAGGGAGAGTAAGGGTTCCTTTGGGTCGCCTTTAGTGAGGTTGTAGAGTGGCTTGGCAAGAAGGGCAAAATTGGCGATCCAGGCTCAGAAGTAGCCCGCTAATCCCAAAATGACTGGATTTCCTCCTTTGTCTTTGGTGTTTGGAGGGATTGAATAACGGCTTTACAGTTGGCTGTTATGGCCTTTTGTTGGTGTGAGATGGCAACCTCAAGGTAGGTGACCTGTGTTTTGGACAATTGAACCTTTTGGGGGGAGGCTCAGTATCCCTTTTCTGCTAGAAAGTTAAAGGTTAGGGCTGTGTCATTGGGAGGGTCTGTAAGAGGGGGCTGCATAAGAGGAGATCATCTACATATTGAAGTAGAGTGGATTTTGAGAGTAATAGGAGTGTGAGGTCTGCTGCCAGTGTCTGACCGAAGAGGTGAGGACTATCTTGAAATCCCTGTGGGAGGACTGTCCATGTGAGTTGTTGGGAGTGGTGGGAAACAGGGTCGGTCCAGGTAAAGGCAAAAATGTCTTGGGAGTCAGCTGCCAAGGGAATGGTGAAGAATGCATCTTTGAGGTCTATGACTGAAAAATAAGTTGCCGTTGGAGGAATGGTGGACAGGATAGTATATGGGTTGGGGACTAGCGGGTGGATGGGGAGAACGGCTGTGTTTATTTGTCGGAGGTCTTGGACAAGCCAGTAGGTTCCATCAGGTTTTATGATGGCCAGAATGGGAGTATTGTAAGGCGAGTTGGTGGGTCTCAAATACCCCTTCTGTAGCAGGTTTTAGACCTAGCAGACTGGCCTTGGGGAGGGGATATTGTGGCTGACTAGGGTGAGTGGACAGGTTTTTTAACTGGATATGAACAGGTGGGCATTGGGCTAATGAAGGGGTGTTTATGTCCCAAATCAGCGGGTTGACTGTCGAGGCGAGTGGGGGAGGGAGTGAGGTGGGTTGTGAGGAGGGGGTTGTGGGGGTGGAGGCTAAAAGGAGGAGTAGGGAAGTTGTTGGGGATGGGTTAGCGAGGGCAGCGCTGGGGTTAAAAGTAATGGATGCCTGAAATTTAGCCAAGATGTATCTTTCCATAAGGGGTACGGGGCACTGAGGCATGACCAAGAAGGAGTGGGTAAATGGGATGGTAGTGAATATGCATGTTAGCATAGGGGTTACGTGTGGGATAATGGTTTGGCCCCCTGCCCCAGCTACCGGGGACCGAGACAGGGAGGTTGACCCCCAGAACTCCCGCAGGACAGAAAGAGTGGCTCCAGTGTCTAGCAGGAAGAGGATGGGACATCCATCGACCGTAATTTTGACCCTAGGCTCCCGAGCATTTGAGATATGTGTCGTGTGGGGGAACCCAGGGCCCTGTCATTCCAAGGCAGCCATGCCCAGTAGGTCCAGGGTGGAGTTGGGGCTGACCCTGCTCCTCTCTGGGGGCCGGGGCAGTCCACCGCCCAATGTCCCAGAAGGTTGCATTTGGGGCAAGGTCTTGATGGAGGTTTGGGGTTAGGGCAGACTTGTGCCCAATGTCCCTCCTTGCCGCACTTGAAACAGGGCCCTGGTGGGTCACGTTTGGTTTGGATGCCTCCTTTACTGTTACGGGGGCCTGTGTCTGTCCCGTGGAGAGCCTGAACTAGCATTTGATATTTTTGTCGCTTAGCCTTTTTGTCTTGGTTGTGATACACCTTAAAGGTGGTAGCCAAAACCTCATTTTGGGGTGTAAGGGGCCCTTGATCTAGCCTTTTTAATTTGGACCTAATGTCCGGATAGCTTTGAGAGAAAAAGTAAGTCATAAGGGGTTGTCGTCCATCCGGACATTCAGGATCCAAATTAGTAAACTGTTGGAGGGCTTTTGTGAGGCGATTGAGGAAGGTGGAAGGGTCTTCATTCTTTTCCTGGATTATTTCCTGCAGCTTTTCAAAGTTAATAGCCTTTTGTGCTGCCCTCCTTAACCCGGAAAGGAGACAGGTGGAAAATTGATCTCTGGCCCGGAGGCCATTCTGGGAATTATAATCCCACTCAGGTCTTATAATTCTGGGACTGCTGCTGCCCCAAGGATATGTCAGGGAGGTCTGGTGGACCTCATCTGCATACGTTCTTGCCTGTTCTCAGACCCTTCTGCGTCCTTCAGGGAGAAGAGTGTTGGAGAGGACCATGTAAATGTCATGAAAGATGAGGCTGTAAGCCTGGAGAAGGTACTGGAATTCCTTGGTGTGTAGGTGGCTGGGTTAGTTGTGTAAGACCCCAGTTTTTTCTCTCTTTGGGATAGGTCTGAGATGGAAAATGGGACGTGTACTCGGACAATGCCTTCAGCGCCCGCCGCTTCACGGAGAGGTGTGAGAGTGGCAGGATAAGTTTTAGAGCGGGTTACGGGAGGACTACAAGTGGGGAGGGGTGGATCGAGGATAGGCACGGCGGGGGTAGGTGAGGCTTGGAGCAGCTGAGGTTGAGGGGGGGTTGTCGATATGGAGGGGGCTTCTTCGTGGGGTCAAAGTCAGAGTTGGGAGAGGTGGCTGGAGAGGAGGGGAATTTAACCAAGAGGAGGTGAGAGGGTTTACAAGAGAGACAGAGGCGGGGATGTTCTCAGAGAAGGGAGAAAGACTGGACATAGGGAATCTCTGCCTGTTTTTCTGAATGCTAGCAAAAGTTATAGAGATCCTGAATAATGTTGGGATTTAGGGGCCCATGCGGGGGCCACTTACTTTGGTTATCTAAGGGATAGGTAGGCCAATTTTGGGTACTGAGGTGGATTAGACACTTAGGCTTAATATTGGGAGTGAGGGAGAGTGTTGAGAGATTATTTAAGAGGCACTTGAGGGTGGGTCGGCCGGAAGAGATGACGAGCTTCCCATGTTAGCAGTGGGGGCTGGTCAGGGCATCCCCTGGATAAGCGACCACTGAGGAACCGGTGGGTTACAATAAAGCCTGTCATCACAGGTTGTTATTGTAGACCCGGATTCTCCTGGAGAATCGAGGAGGTTAAGGGCAACCCGGTACCAGGATTTTTGACAAGAAAGTTACCCAAAACCAGAGGGAGGGAAGGCTTGAAATCTCTAGCGGCCGAGGGAACACCGATAGGGGTCCGCTGTGGTCTTAAAGACCTAGGCGGGGTGTGGACCTCCCCTTGCCCAGGGCTGAAGGAGCTGCCGGATGGCCAACGGCCAGTTTCCCTGGTTGTCCCAGGCAAGGTTTTAGGTTTTCAGTGTGGGGACACTTAGCAATCCAAAGGCCAGTGGTGGATGTAGCGTTCGCGTTCAGGAGAATGGGCGAAGGCCTTAAGGGGTGAGTCCCACTGGTGCAGGGACGGGGTTCTGCCTTAGGGCGAGAGAATCCCCGATCCGAGTCATGGCACCAATGAAAGATGGTGGCGTGCGGTGAGACTCAACACCCGTTAAGGCCAAGAGATTTTAATAGGACGAGCGCAGTGGCTATAGAACCTGAGAATTAGGTTGCAGCATGGAGGCAGGGGTGTGGCAGGTTTTATAGAAATTTAAAGCGACCTGTCGGTTACCTATTGGTCAGCAGGTGAGGCATTTTTGGGATTGGTAGGGGCTTTCGCGGGCGCGGAAATGGTGGGCTTTGTTGTGGAAGAAGAACCCAGAGAGCCTTGTCCGAGCCTCCTCCATGTTAGTTTGTCCGGGCGCCTTCTTAGGCGGGAGCACCATTTTAGGTGGGGGCCACGCCTAGGCTTAGCCTTTGGAGGGGGTGGGTTCCTCGTGGCTGGCTGGGGCCTTTCACACCTTAATGACCCCCCCTAATTATTTAAGGGAAGGCTTAAAAAAGCATTAACCTCAAGCAGCCATTTGCCGTTGTTTTGTTAAGCACTGGCTAGGCCGTGTTTTCCTGTCTTTGGCCCCCTCCCCAACCTTGGAGAGGTGAATCTCTCTCTCTCTCTCTAATTTGCTTTCTAAATAACGATATTTTCCAGTCTAACTTCTGTGCAATTCTTTGCATCTTTTGCAAAGCACAGATCACAGAGCAGAAACTCCCCCCTACTCCTCCCTGTAATCTTGGCCCAACACTTAAAATAAAAAGAGGATACTTTTCATTTGCATAAATGACTTAAAAATGAATTTATACTATAGGCAATGAAATTTGATTTGATATATGTAAAAAATATATTCATGTAATCTTGCAGACATATGTATATATACAACATACCATTCCTTGAATCGTTTGTTTATTTTTTTCACCAATGATTTATCGAAGGTTTATTGTGTGTTGAGTGCTAGGCATAGAGAAATGAATTGCACATTCTTTGGTAAGCTGGGAAGAGCCATTTTGTTGTATTAAAGAATTTGGATTTATCTTTCAGAAAGTATTATTCCCACTGGTCCTGGCCTGGACCAAGAGAATGCAGGTTAGAAGGTTTGAGCATTTTGGGGGGGTTGCAGTCATCTCCTGAAAAATGGGAAGCCTGGCAACTGTCTGAAGCTGTACTGAAAACATTGGTAAAGGGTTTAAGATGCTGACGATTCTTCCAGAACAACCAGCCTGACAATGAGTAATATGCAGCTTGATGTGAAAATTAGAAAACTGGCAGACGAACCTGCAAAAGGGAAATTGGATTTCCGGAGAGATGAATGGGAGGTCATGCAGCTGGGTAGAGTTCCTGAGATGCAAACACATGCAGGGCGTTGCAACCCTCCCTCATCCCACCGTGCAAAATAAGTCTCCACGCAGTGTGCCTCTTATCTAGTTAGTTAGTTAGTTAGTTAGTTAGTTGTGGGTGAAAAGTGGGAGTTCCACGGTCCTGGTATTTATGATCAAAACAGGTGGATTCAATATCAAGCAGTGATGTGCTCAAAATGAAAGCGACATCATGACATGTTGTGGGCGTTGATTAACACCGTGTCCTCCTTCATTGAATAAAGCAGCCATTGTCCCACTGAATCCCACAACTCTCTTGCTCTCTCTTTTTCGTCTGGCTTTGGTGGAGTCTCCGTTTCTGGAGGTGGCTTGGCCGAAAGCAAATCTGGGAGAAGCAGAGACATTCAGGGTGAGGCGATGCAGGATGGAAAGCTCCAGAAAGTAGCTTTGAGCGAGAAGGGCTCCATCCTCTGCAGGTGCAGGTGTGGCCTGCCAATTGACTGCCCTCTCCTGTTCTCTTCGGTGCCCCTCCCCCACAGTCCTCTGTGCCTTGAGCTCACCTGTTCATGTTGACACCCACAGTGGCTTCCATCCAGGTGAGCTGTGACTCCAACCCGGACGCGACGGTGGGTGGGGGCAGTTGTAGCCCTCATCTCTGCAGATCCCCTGACTTGCTTGTTCCACGCCCAGGGCAACTCCGTGCTGACCAGGACTTCACAGTTGTGAAGACCCAGGCTCCAGTCAAGAGAAACCAATTTGGTGGAAACGATATCACTTCATGATTACAGCACCGAAACCTCTTTCTGCTCCAGGCAGAGGAGATAAATTGCCACCCGAGTGATATTCGTTTGAATATTTCATTGGATCAAATGCAACATGATGCCTGGGAACCTCTCCTCTTTGAAACTGGAATGAAAGAATGGTTATCAAGACAATGATAGACACTATCATTTGCATACATTTTATCTCAAGAGACTTTTGAAGTTATATAATATGCCTGCGGTTAATTGTTCTTCACACTCTGACATATCAAATTGCAGCTCCGATTAGGAAGAAACCCATTTGTGATGGGGATGATTGGCAGGAACCCACAAAGACAGTATCCTCAAGGACTGAAGGAGGCTGTCATTTTGGGCTTTTCCATGGAGACCTTGGTGACCACAGGTTCTAGATGGTTCTATCATAAGGTGATGGAGACTTTACTGGTCTGGGTTCCCAGGTGAGTGTGGGGCAGTTTTCCCACCAGTTGCATGATAATTATCATACAAAGAAAAAGAAACTTTTGTTGTGGTCAACTGCTGAAACAGAGATCATTTGTTACCACAGCAGAGCGAATTCTGACAAATACACCCCTAGCAGATTTTCCCTTCTGTCTCATTGGCTAACATACGTTATGTGGTCACCCACAGCTGCAAGAAAGGCTAGGAAAGATGGGAGAGGATTGCTGATTTGACTTGAGGGAATCATGGTCTACTCCCTGGGGGTGTTGTGCCTAGAAAAGAAGGTGAGCTTCTGTTACAAGGAAGAAGACTGAAATTGGGTAGGCAACTTTCAGCGTCTGCAAGATCACCAGGCACTATTCAGCTAAACAAGGGGGAAGCCAAAGCCAAGACGGCAGAGGGGGCACCCAGGCATTCTGTACTTCCATGCCTTGAGCGAAGCGTCCCAGGAATGTCTAATCCCAAGTGACGCCTTCTACGCCGTGGGAGCTGTCAAGATGCCTGCTTAAGTGACTGTTAAATGGCTTCTCTCTCCTACCTCCCGCCTCCCACTTCCCACCTCCCAAAAGGCTGCCCTTGAGGTAGGGAGGAAAGTGATCCCCCTATCCCTTTGCAGAATCTCTCAGGGAGGTTATGAGGCTGAACAGATTTGTGTTTGAAAAGGGCTTTGAGGCTCCAGCTTGAAAGGTACCACAGAAGTGCGAATGCCTGCAATTCATTGGCCCGCTGAATGGAACAGGAACTGAATTGCTTTCAACTAGAACTCCAGGGCCTACCCCTGGCGTCTGGGATTTGCACAATGGCTTCTTTGAAAGAACTTTCTTCTGTGAAGACTGCAATCTGCTCCCGCAGTTCCGCACCCGAGTTAGCCCTCAGCCTTTCTCCCCACCATCTCTTTGCACGGCCTCTTCTGGCTTCCACTCCTTTCACCCTTTAACAGTCTTTCCCCACCTCCAGCCCTTCCCACTGGGAGCGACTGAACCCCGACCAGCTAGACCCAGGGACCGGCCCCATGAAGGCCGGAGGGTGTGTTTGGTGGATGATGGAAAGGACACAGCCTGGGTTTAAGATACCCGATGAGCGGCCATTTTAACATTGCCTAAACCTCATGTTTTTTCTAGCAGTTCAGGAAACTTACCCTATAATCAACAGGCAAGGACAAAACCAATTTCTTCGAGGCAGGTAGCTATTGGTAATTGTTTTACAACCCCTCTCCCAGCTTGTTTGGTCCTAATCAGCCCTTCTGTTTCAAGTATTTGCCTCCACCCATCAGACCCAAGGTAATCTAATCAGCCCTTCATTGACCTAGGCGACACAGACTCCATCGCCATGGCAGCGATCATGTGACTGGCCCACCCATCTGCCCGCTCTCCATCACCTGATGTCAGTCCCTGCGCTGACCTGCCCCTTCGTGATGAGGTGGAACAGACCACCACCCAACCACCTTAACGACCTGCCCTTATGCAAGGGAAGTGTTTAAAAGCATTCAACCTCTAGCAGGCAGTCACCATTGCCACGGCCATTGCCAGGCCATTGCCTTGCTAAGCTATGGTGTGGCCATATGCTCTTTGAGCTCTGGCCAAGCCATGTTTTCTTAAGCTTTGGCCCCATTTCCTCCCTTGGAGAGGCGAATCCCCTCTTTCTCTCTCTCTTTAATCTACTTTCTAAATAAACTATATTTTGTCATCTAACTTCTGTGCAACTCTTTGCATCTTTCCTGTGGCGTTGGATCTCACACCAGACACCCAGACCCCTGGTAGACCTGACCTAACATTCTAGAGGCCCTGCTGGAATTGTGACCTTAACAATACTACTCCGATCCACTTCAACGAACCACCTGGAGGGTTTGTCTAAAGTGCACATCTCCAGGCCCCACCCAGCCTTGCTGATGTGGGATCTTCCAGGGTGATCTCAGGAGTCTGCACTTTTCCAGGCATATGAGTGTTTGCCGGAAAAGACAGAGAGGAGGCTCAATAAAGATTCCCTAAATGATGCATGGATTATGGAACACTCTTGATGTGCGGGCCCTGCACTGTCTTCCCTGTAAGCTCTCATGTTATCTTCTCAGGACCCCAGGAAGTAGCTGTAATTCTCAGCAGTCCTCCATTTTCCACACGAGGAGACTCAGCCAAGGAACTCAGCCAAGCCTAGGGCCCAGGTTCTGCACTAACATTCTAGCTTGATGGAGTTATCTGTTTCCCCTCCCTGAGGGTTAACATCTCTAAAGGGATTTCGGAGCAAGAACCCTGTGGAATGGATTTCCAGTGGTGGGAGGCTATTACCCAATGGCACTGGGTCAGCAAGTTAAATTTTTTTGACGATTCAACGGTCCCTTTTAGGTTTGCCCAAATGGCATCTGTTGTTGAAGTCAATAGAGCTTACAACTTAATTTCATCTGCTTGCAAACAATCTCTTTCATTAGCGGGTGGAAGGATAGTAAGAATCTCCCAGTCACGCAGTTTCAGTGCATAAGTGCAGCCATTGTTTTCTGCAGAGAGGGAGGGAGAGGGAGGGAGAGTTCCCCCTCCCCCCCAAACTGTCTGTTATGAGGAAGCAAGTGTCGGGGTGAGGATAGGAAGGTGGGGATGAGGATGAGAAGGGGTGGGGGGAAGGGGTCAAGCTGCACACGCGGCCCCTAAGAGACTGTTTGGTCTTTTCCCTGTGTGAGCTGTCAGCTGACCCCTGGCGGGCTAATCATGGTGCCCAGCGGAGTCTGAATGCTTCCGATGATCCAAATGACAAGGAGGTGGCTTTTCTACCTATTGGAGATGAACTCACAGCATGGGCCTGAGGGACTTTTTCGGTTTTCAACTCTGAGCTAAGTGGACCCTTTGGGTCATTGATGAAGACCATCATGACTCGAGTAAGAGCAGTGCTAGTGGTAGTTGCCATTGCTGCAATATTTGGTGCATTGCGTACATTTTTAAATTTAATTATCTTGTGGTTAGGACAGTGAGATGTTGGGTCAGTGAGCTGAGTAGATGCCGTGGGCAAGATGCAAAGAATTGCACGGAAATTAGATCGGGAAAGAGATCTTATTTAGAAAGTAGACGAGAGAGAGAGAGAGAGAGAGAGAGAGAGAGAGAGAGAGAGAGAGAGAGAGAGAGAAGAGAAGAGAACCAGGCATCTGAAGGAAGGGGGGGGTGCAGGTCGCCATGGTGATGGGCTGGCACTCTGTTTTTGTCATCACGAAGAGGCCAGGTAAGCACAGGACCTGTTGCCATGGGGTGGTGAGCTGTGTCACATAGGTCACACAGGGCTGATCACAACAGCTTAGGCCAGCTTGGCCCTTTATGGCAGGAAGGCACATACTGTGGATAAAGGTGTAGCTAGTACAGAGCGTGCTTGCGGCGTTGCAAAACAGTGATCAGTGTCTACCTCCGGGACCCTGTTAATGATGAGAGGGTGGGCCAAAACAAGCCGCTGACTAAAGTTATTCCATTTTGACTTTTTACCCTTTCCCCACCAACTCCACGAAGTAGGAATCCCATGCTCATTTCTCAGAGGAGGAAACAGCTGGGAGAGGTAACCGTCCAATACCACATAGCTGGTAAAAGACAGAGCTAGTCCAGGAACCCAAGTTTGTGTGACTTCAAATGTGCACTTTTCTATCGCCGCCAACATCACCCACCCTCCAACTGAGTTTCAGTAGTGAGATAAAGGCTGCCTGCTCCCATAATTCTTTGGCTCAAGACCACACCCATGACAACCAGGAAACATGGCTCGTGAAGTCTGGAGTATTGAGAGTATCTGGACATTCTCTTCTTTTTTCCTCGGGGAATTTCTCAGAGAACCTGGTGGGAGGACACTGTTGCAGGGATTTTTTTCTTTTATGAGTTATTGATGATAGAGTCTACGTGTGTGTTTGCATGCTCTGGCAATACTGGTGTCTGACGCGTGACCTGTTTTTTTATTGAAGTTATAGCTTTTGTAGGGAGTCGGGGTTATTACTGGTGCTGAGAAAGCAGGTGTCAAAGTTGGACTCACTCCGGCATGCGGAAGGCGATTTCAAGTTCTTTGCCCGAGACATGCACATACTAATAGGAAAAAAATGCTCCTTTTTCTCTTCAGGCTAAGTTCTGAAAGATTATACAGGCTCTGTGGATTGCAAAAGGGAAATAAAAGGACAGACATGGCCCCGGGAGGCAGACTTGGAAGGGAAAGACAAAAGAAGCCGAACAGTGTCTCTAAAGAAGGCGAAGGGGGGTGCCTTCCCGCCGTGTGGTGGAGCGCCTGTTGTCGGGGCAGACATCTTGCCGCAGCCTCCTTGTGCCGGCGCGCCTCCGTCTCTTCATCTCACTGGACGTCAGAGGTCCCTTCCCAAACCGGCTTCCCTTCTGATCTGGAAGGCTCCTGTCCCCTTGGCCCCGTGCCCTTATGGTTGGCCCAGATTGGGTTCGCTCTGTGTTCTCTGCTGCTTCCAGACTCTGGTTCTGCTGTTGGGACTGAGCAACTCCTCTTCCCTGGAACCCTCTCTGTGCCACTGGGTCCTGCTCTTTCATCCTGTCCTGCCACCTCCTGGGGCCCGAGGCCTGCCTCCACTTCTCTCAGTCCCAGCTCTCGTCCTCAGAATCTTCAGTATTTGCGCGATCGGCCCTTCCTATACCTAAACTTCGCCGTGTCTTCACTTCTTTTCTTGTTTTCTTTTTTTGGAGTTGGAGTCTCACTCTGTCGCCCAGACTGGAGTGCAGTGGCCGCTCCCGGCCACCGCGGCCTCGACCTGCTGGGCTCCGGCGATCCTTCCGCCTCTGCCTTCCAAGTAGGTGGAACTACAGGTGCACGCTACCACGCCCGGCTAATAATTTTTTGATTTATTGTAGTGATGAGGTCTCACCAAGTTGCCCAGGCGGGTCTCGAACCTGCGGGCTTAGGCCATCCACTCACCTCATCCTCCCAAAGGTGCGGGATTACAGGCTGAGCCACCGAGCCTGGCTGTCTTCACTTTTTAACCCCAAAGATAATCCTTTCTACTCTTCTGCCACCTGCAGCCAGTCTTACTCTAGACCTTGCTACTGCTTAGAGCTGTTGTGCTTCTTATTTTACCAACTATTTTGTGAACTTGAGGGTCAGGACCTAGTTGAACTTGAACTTATGATTTGTGTCCCCTGGCCCGTCACTGAACACAGAGTTTCACACTGTGAATGCCAGTATGCTGTACTGAATGCATGAATTGTGGCCGTGAACCCAACAGATTACTGTAGCCCAGTGCTTTGGAAAAGTGTGTCCCATACGCAACTTCTCATTCTCTAACTTCGCGCTGAACCGGGACCTTCTGATGGCATAACAGGCAAGCCAGGCGCTGCGGTGCAGTGGTCGTGCTGATGTAACCATGGACACTCTACATCTTTTGGACTCTCGTCTTCCATCTTGGTGATTATTCTCATGGAGACTTGCCCCTTCAAACTCAAGTGCCAAGCCACCCTTGACGCTAAGGCCAGACACGGGAACCAGTTTTCACCAGTGAAATGAGCCACGTGATGAAGGCGGTCACATTGAGAACCCGCCTTTCCAGAGAGGATGGAAAGAAGGAACTGAGCTTTCAGGGGCAGCAGAGGCAAATCTGCAATGGAGCCCCGTGGCCACCCCACTCAGTATCACGCGTGTGGCCACTAGGCAAGCTGTGGCACGGCATCCACCGTTGAGAGCAGGACTGACCTGGAGTGATCCAGCCTTTGGGCTTTCCTCTTGCATCTGGTCTCTGAACCCGATCCACTGACTCTGAGTTTCTGGAAACTCTGTGAGCTTCACAATATTTTGAATAATTTTCTTTGTTTGCCTAAACTAGCTAGAGTAGTTTCTATTGTTTGCAACTGAAAGTCCTGGCCTACGTGGGTGGACATTTCTGTTTCTTACCGTGAATTAAAAAGTGGTAGTCTGGTTTTCCCCACTCTAGCCCACCCTGGGACAGAGACAAAGCCCAAGTTACTGGGTCTGCAAACCTGAGAGTGTCAGGTCCTGGACACTGGACAGTGGTGGATTTTCCAAGGTTTCCATGGGGCAAATTTCTCAGTGGGGACATGTCTGCATGAGCCTCTGGCTTTCTCTAAGTACCGCTCTTGGCATTGCTGCATTTCACACTGATTTTCTGTTTACATTCTCATCATAGAGTTGTTAGAATTTAGATGGTCACACTTTTGTAGGCATCCTATTGGTCTCTGTTTCTATTTTCTTGGCTTTTACATCACTTTGATAATTTCATCACCTCATTCAGGAATTCTTAATGGCTTTCTGTCGTCTATGGTAAAATCTCCAGACCTCAAACTCTGGCATTCAAGGTTTTCCAGATCATGGTGCCACTGTCCAGCAGGTTTCCCAATGCTCTTACACTAATATCAAATTACATTCGCCATCTCATTTGGTTAGGAAAAAAATCTCTGGCCATTGATCATGATATTCTTTCTGCTTAAAAGAATCTGTCCTATATCTCTGCCTACCAGAATCTTAACCATCATTCTGGACTCCATTAGGATTCATTTCTTCAGTGAAAGCTTTTCTAATGACCTTCTGCAGAAATATTTGCTTAATCTTCTGAAATCTTCTCTATCATTGAAAGCATCTATTCCATCACGACTTACACAACATAATAGACATCTTATTACTTAGAACTTTTAGACATCTTTCAAAGCATATTGTGGACTCCTTGAGGACAGGAAGAACCATGCCTCACAATGCACTGTGATTCTTCTGGCATCATGGAATATTGACCCTTGGAGACTTTTGGCTCCCAGAAGGGTAGATGCCTGCACAGTCAATGAAGACATAAATAAATTAGTGACCCACTCCCAAGAGATACACTATTTGTCAAAAAAGAAAAAAGTAGTTTTCTAAAGAGATGCCTGGGAATTGCCCCAGAGCTTTGGAATTGGGATTTTCTTGGGTTGAAGGGACTATCCGTGGGATGCCAACTGTTTGGCCACACACGTATAAAACGAGAGACGCATTCATCTACAGTCTTGGAAGAACATCGTGTTCAAGGGTCAGAGTCCGATAATAACTTGTGGCTGGGAGAAAAGGTTTGTCCAGTCTTTCGCAGGCAGCTTCACGTGCAGACCCAGTAGTGGGCGGGGGTGCCTTCAGAAGAGTCGAGAGAACACAGATCTTTAGGAGTCCAAAGTCCTGGGTTCTCTCATCTTGATCCTGCCTCGAATTAGTTGGGTGAGCGTGGGCAAGCCATTTGTTTTCTCTGGGCCTTTGTTTGCTCATCTAAAAGTTGGGCCATGTTGAAGTTTTCTTCCTCGGTTGATGGCTGATAAGTCCGATGAAGGTGTGAAATGAAGGAGGGAGAGTTGGGGATTGAAGTCCATGGGGAGGAGAGAGAGAAGGGGGCTCACAGGAAGGGGGGAAGTAGGTCAGGAGAGGCAGTCCTACTGCGGAACCAGAAACTGGCCTACAGGCACCAGAGGTGGAGGGGCTCTCTCATCGGAAAGACACCAGGGCGTCATTCTGAAAGCATTTTGGGTCCATAGACACAATGGAGCACCACGCAGCCCTAAACAAGAACACAAACATGGGTCCTGCAGCAGACCGGATGGAGTTGGAGGCCATCATACGTGGCGATGTGTCACAGAAGCAAAGAACTGAATGTCACCTGCTCTCACTCATCAATCCCCTTGGCACGCGGGAGGAGTCAGCAGTCCCGGGGACTGCCAGGGGACGGGGGAAGAAGCGGGTCACAGAATAACCCAAAGCTCACCTGGTCCCAACCAGGGGAAGTGAGGGCTGGCTGGAGGCCCAGGCTTCACCGGCATGCAGCCCACCTGTGTGGTTAGCCCTTTCTTGTACCCCACATCTCCACAATAACCCTGTCAAACACCTGTGTTGCTAGGGACGCCAGGCCCCTTGGAAAGAAAAAGGGTTTTGCGATGGCTTGCTCTTCTCTCGGGCCTGGGTCTAGGGCCAAGGAAGCCACCTGCGTTTTCTAGGCATTCTTCAGACCTTGGGGGACCAGGGCTGTCGGAAGAGCCGTCGTGCACTTCCATGGCACACATCCACTTGGGACTGAGTTGGAGTGAACGACATGAAACTGAAGGCTCTTGATGGCTTGGGGCGTAGAAGGATCTCTTTTAACCCGCTTTGCGTTCCCTTTCTCTTCCCCCAGTCCCTCCCTCGTTCCCTCCTTCCTTTCATGCAGTTATGTGGTCAGTGTTAGCAGCGGAGAGCAAGGCTAGGGTTTTTAAAAAGACCCATCACACGAATCTGAGTGTATTCAGGGACTCCAGGCCAGCATGTTTCCTTCCTCTTTCTCCTTCTCTCCCTCCCCCCTTCCCTCTCTCTCTCTCTACTCACCCACCGTCTCCATTTTGTAGCCTGAGCCAGAGTATCGTGGCACAATCCCAGAAGCCTCGAACTCCCGGGCGCAGGTGATCTTTCTGGAGTCTCAGGATAAAAATCCCAAGTAGCCGGGACTACAGGCACGTGCCCCTACACACGGCTACTCTTTTTTTGCAGAGGCGAGGTCTCACTCTGCTGCCCAGGCTGGTCTCACACTCCTGGGTTCGAGCAGGCCTCCGGCCTCAGCTCTCAGATGCAGGGATGACAGGTGTGAGCTGCCGCGCCTGGTCAAGGCCAGCGTGTCCCGATCTTCGCTTGACCTGTGCTTTCCATCGGGGCAGCCTCTTCTTCCTCTTCTTTATTCTGAGGATGCGTTTTCATCATGCCGCTTCCCGAACGGAGACGCTTTTGAGGTGCCCAGGCGCGGTCTCAGCCCCGAGGTCCTGCTCGCACCAGCCAGGCCCTGGCAGGGCAGGACGTTTTCTCCTCATTACCGCCTCGTCACTCAGCTCCCCTCGACCGAGCAGGTCAGGAGGTGGCGCGGGAGCCGAGTGTGAGAACTGAAGTGCTCATGAGGAGGAAGTGTTCAAGCCTGAACCTTGGCCTCTCACTCGGGCCCGGTTGCCAAGGGGAACAAGGTGAGCCCATCTTTCTCCTGACTGCTAACTTCAAATGGATTTTAATGCCGCTGTTTCCCGGGAGGAGTAGAGTCCAGAGGGCTTTGGTTCTAAGCTATAAATCGTCTGTCTCGGGGGTAGGAGGTCAATCAAATATGAGGTTGATGCAGAAGGTTCTCCTCTCGCCACCAAAAGAAAGACATAATTTCCACAGGGGAAACGTTTTAGCAGCGATCCGTCTGGTGTGTCAACCATGTGTCTGTTGAACAAACGTTGCTGGAATACCTGCTCTGTGATCAGCTTTGGGCCAGGGGGCAAGAACACAAATACATATTTAGCATTTATCAAATGCTTTCCCTAAGATAAGAACCGTGAGCTTAGAGCCTTTGAGATGGGTTCATGCGGTGTTAACTTGGCCCCCCCGGACCCCTGCTTCCCAGGTTCCTTTCCTGGGGTGGTCTGGGTTGGGGGGACCCTAAGAGAAATCGGCATGAGGTTTGGGAGGCGGAACAGAAGCAGCGGCGGGTTTGCTCTGGAGGGCAAGGGGGGCACCAGGAGCTGCTGCAGCTCCGTCCTTGCTCCTTGTTCGCTCACTGGCAGCTCACGCCGTCCTGACTCCTCGGCTGCTCACCTTGTTCGTGCAGGGCAGCAGCTGAGGCTTCAGACCTCCCAGATCCCACAGAATCTCCTCCTTCAGCGTCCTCCTGAGCCAGAGGCTTGTGCATCTTTGTGGGCAGGGAGCCTGCATCTTGGAGGCAGAGATGATGAGAGACGGATGTGGGTTGCCGTCTGTCCAACAGGCTCAGGTTTGTCCTCTTGAGTTCCATTTTTGCTCTCTCTCCTCACCTCACAGCCGACATTTATTCCTGACCACTGGCCCTGCTGACCTCCAGGGTCAACTGCAAGCCACTGCCACACAGAGAGCCCTCCGCAGACTCCACCAGCGCCCGTGTGGAATGCCTGGTGGCGACTCCAGCTATGGCCCCTTCGGGACTTCTGCTTCACTGGTTTCTCCCACAGCCGTGTGAGGTGTATCCTGTATGATAAGTCCCTTATTCCGTGTCGCTCATGTGGTACTGGTTTTGGGGCTGTCTTGAAGGATCTCAAGGGGACCAGAAGCAAAGGCTCGGAGGACAGTCAGGAAGTTGGTCTTGGAGGCTGGAGGGAGGGCAAGCCCTGTACGTGGCTGCGAAAAGTTTGGCGACACTTTTGTCTGAAGCCGTGCACAAAACAGAAGATCTATCGAATGAACTGGCCACTTTGGTGAAGAAGATTCCCAGGAAGAAAATAGGACGTGGCGGCTGGTTTCTTTTAGCAATGCACGGAAAGGCAAAGACAGAGATGAGCGTACCAGGAAATGGTCCTGTGTTCAAGCACATTTAGAAGCCATATAAAGGCCCAAGCAAAGGCCCTCAAAGGACTCCACCGTCAGAAACGATCTCGGGGAAGGTCAAGCTCGGGGCAGCAAAACACTGACTTCGGGTAAACATCCAGTCAAGGGTGTGACCGTGAAACCTGCTGTTCAGGACTCAGATGGCGCATCATTAAGTGTGTGTCTCACGACATCGGGTGGACAGTGGTGCTTCCACGAGTCTTCGTGGCTGCCTCTTCGGCCCTCTGTGACAGTGAGCTTCTAAGACTCTTGAGGGCTCTGTCTTGCAGCGGCCTCACAGCCGGCACGAGGTGGCCAAGGGTCCATCTCGGAAAGACATCTGGATGTGGCATGTGCCCACTGGAGCGGGATATCGTTGGATACATAGAAAACATACATCTGACGAGGAATTGCCTGAAATCGAATGGAAATGAGCAGCTCATTAAAAATCAAAAGAGGCCTCTGGGTCTTTAAACGTCCACAGACAGGACATAGGCTGAGAAAGCCACTCAGCTGTAGACCCTCGTCATTTATGACGGAAAAGGGAGGTATCTTCGAGGGTGGAGGGGCGAGCCCAGGGGCTGGAGTCGAGCTCGAGCAACCTTATGTGCTTAAATCTCTACCTCGTGGCTTTTTCCAGGACCACAGAGCTTGCTCAGCCCATGCAGGAAAGCCAGGAAGTGCCGCAGACGCATTGCCCTTAAAGGCCACCCTTGAGTGCGGAGGACAGGGGTCAGGGCGAGTTATTCCATGTGGATTGGTGAGCGTGTTCTTCACGGTTTCTCCAAGGCTCCCCAGCGGGAATGAGCCCCAGTTGTAGACACTCTTAACCTCCTCATTAATGGACCGCATTGGCTTTTCACTTCCACATTTCTTGATTTGTGCTTCCTGGGGACCATCCCCGAATAAGCCACCTGCGCCTCGTCCTTGCCTCAGGGCTTGCTCTGGCAGGAATCCAAGTTAAGACCGGGAGGATGCGATGACCTCTGAGGGAGAATGTGTGAGGATGCGTCTGAGAAGGGTTTTCAAGAATAAAGCAACATTTATCATGCGAGCAGGTTGAGCATTGGTAGCAGAGGGACAGCACGTGTCAGTGCTGAGGTGAGACGTGGGATGCCGAATTTGGAGAACTGCCAGGAGTCTGCATTACTGGACAACATAAAGCCTTTGTGTGAAACAGAAAAATGTGCCTCTCTCTGGATGAATGCGGCAGAGTGAGCATATAGCATACTTATCTGAATTAGAAAAAGCTGTCCAGAGAGAAACGGGCACCCCTTCCTCCAGAAGATGCGGCCTATTACCCAAGTGCAAGGCTCAGCGAGTGGAGACAGCCTGGATTCCAGCTTTCTCTTGACCCTTGGCCAAGTCCCTGAGGGCCGTGTGAAGAGACGACGGGGGACAGGGAGGGGCAGAGCTGGTGTGAGATGTGCTCATGGGTCATACCGAGAGGGGAATCCTGCAAGTAATGGAGAGCTGCTAAAATGTCTTAGGTGGCATTGTTCGATTTGCTTTTTGATACCTGTTGATCATATATTTGAGGACAGAGGAGCTCTGGTTTGGGGTCGACACTGAAGGCCATGGTGATGAGGGCTTGGAATCTGAAGTATCTTTGGGGATGGGAAGGAATGAACACATTTTTTAGAAACGGGGAAAGTTGGCCGGTGTGGTGACTCACACCTGCAATCCCAGCACTTTGGGAGGCCAAGGGAAGAGGATTGCCTGAGCTCAGGGGTTCGAGACCAGCCTGAGCAACATGGTGAGACCTTGTCTCTACAAAAAGAAAGAAAGAAAGAAAGAAAGAAAGAAAGAAAGAAAAATTAACTGGGCGTGGTGGTGCATGCCTATGGATCCAGCTACTTGGAAGGATCGCCTGAACCCAGCAGGTCGAGGCTTCAGTGGCCATGATCATGCCATTGCACTCCAGCATGGGTGACAGAGCGAGACTCTGACTCAAAAAAAAAGCAGGGAAAGTTCAGTGACTAGGCGTTGCCAACTGGCTGGCCGGGGGTGGGGAGCAAAGGTGAAGGGGAATGTGGCAGACGTTTGTATCACTTCCGTTTCCACTTAGTCCCTACATTTCCGGCCTCCTGCAGTTGCGTGGGATCCTGAGGCTAATTCTACCTCCAGGACGGCAGTTAGAAGTGATACGTAGCCGGGCTTGGTGGTTCAGCCTGTCATCCCGTGCCTTTGGGAGGCTGAGGTGAGTGGATGGCCTGAGCCCGTGGGTTCGAGACCCGCCTGGGCAGCCAGACCTCATCTCTACAATAAATCAAAATCAACCGGGTGTGGTCGCGCGCACCTGTAGTTCCGGCTGCTCGGAAGGCGGAGGCGGAAGGGTCGCCGGGGCCCGGGAGGCGAGGCTGCGGGGCTGGGAGCGGCCGCTGTGCTCGGTCTGGTCGACCGAGGGAGACTCCGACTCCAAAAAAAGAAGTGATATGTGAAACATGTATCAGCTCCCCACTGATCCATAATGAACATGTAGGCGAATGGAGGGCAAGTCCTTTCGGTGAAGCCGTTTTGGCTTGTCATCGCAGCATAGCTTAGACTATCCTGGGTGATCAGAAGGCCTCACGGTGGCACCCAGTTTCCGACAGGGACACCTGGGTGGATGGATAAACCTTGGTGGGGGAAGGGCAGGTGTGTCGAGACCAGAGAGACATGTTCCAGTCCCCAAAGGAGAGAACCATGAGTGACTTTCCGGGAAACAAAAGCCCCTGGACAAAAGCAGCAGAAACGGGTCGTTGCTCTAGTCTCATTGAACACCCGCTCCGTGTCCTGGCCTGTGCTGCTGCTGAGAGGGAAACAGACACAGTCTTTGCCTCCTGTGAACACAGAGTCTAGTGGGCAAATAGACACACACAGAAGAAAGAGTCAAAGAACCAAGCCAAGCAAGTGGCCTGGAGAGGGAGAGAGACCGTCACTGCTTCGGGATGCAGAAAGGAGGAAATGACTGAGTAGGTGTAAGGTCCCTCCAGCAGGAGAAAAGAGGAGGGGACTCGCCGGACACGCTGCACTCCCGTAGGAAAACCAAGCTTAACGTATGTGTGACTAAAAGGCGCTAGAAAATCACATGAGACAGGAAATAGAGTGTAAGCCGATGCATACTTGCCTCAGTAAGGACAACTGGATTGAACGTGAGTCCCATGCAAGTTAGGCAGGGCCAATGTTTCATGGTTACGTCCACGATTTAAGTTTTCTTCCAGGCTGGGCTCGGTAGCTCAGCCTGTCATCCCAGCACTTTGGGAGGCCGAGGTGAGTGGACTGCCTGAGCCCGCGGGTTCGAGACCCGTCTGGGCAACTCGGCGAGACCTCGTCTCTACAGTAAATAAAAAAATTAGCCGGGCGTGGTAGCGCACGCCTGTAGTTCCAGCTACTTGGAAGGCTGAGGTGGAAGGATCGCCGGAGCTCAGCAGGTTGAGGCTGCGGTGGCCGGGAGTGGCCACTGCTCTCCAGTCTGAGTGACAGAGTAAGACTCCAACTCAAAAAAAAAAAAAAAAATTCCAGCTCATTCGTCTCATATTCTCAAAGATAGACTGCTGGGTACTCAAGGGATAAATACCTCCGTGGGCCAGCGGCAGAGAGCGGGACTAGTGCTGGGGGTTGTGGAATGGCTTAGAGCGAAGAATTAATCATTATATTTCACACCTTTTATTCATTCTCCCCATCACCAGTGCTCCCCACAGCATGGCATGTACACAACATGCAACACACACGTATTCACACTCACACGCACTCACCCTCCACTCTCCTACCGCCCTGCCGGGAACACAGAGCTCCGGCCACCAGAGCCCAGAGGACGACGTCTTGAATTCTCTCACTCAAGTTATGGATCATTTTACAGAAAAGAATGGAAAGGCAAAAGATTTTCCCTAGAGGGGCGTGTTTGCTAGTTGGATGTCAGCGGAAGACTCTCCAGGATGTGTCATCTATGTGCTTATTTTCTTTAGCGCCCGGACGCATGGCTGGTTCGGCGCTCGCTCCCCTCCCTTGGGTTGTCTCAGCCTCCTCCCCTCTCCTGTGAACATCCGGCTTCCCAGGGCGATGGAGGTGATCAAATCAGCTCAGGCAGCAGGTGGGCACTAAAGAAACTGGAAAACAACAGCTGATCCCAGCCACCGTGCACTGTGGACTCCTGCGAAGGGGACGTGAGAGATGAACTCTATCCGGAGAGCCCGTTCTGCAAGGGACCAGCTCTACAGCCCCAGAACACCAGCTCCAAACCATCCCTTGCAAGTGGAAGAAAGGCGTGCTGGGCTCCATTCGAAATGCCTTCAGCATGGTCGCCACGTGGAGCCTCTGAAGGCTGTCTCCAGCCGCGTGTGTGTGTTGCAAGCGTGATTGTAGAACGACCGTCTTCTCTCTTATGGGCATCAAAATCAAGGCATTCCCACTGAACACAAATGTAGACAGGGCTGAGTAAACGTGGAAGGAAAGGCATGATAAAAAGAGCCAACATTTGTTGAGCGTCCACCCTTGTGCCAGGCACTTGGCTTTCCCGCAGTGCTTCCATGTGTGATGCCACACCTGGTGTTTCTAATAACCCCATGATGCTGGCATCATAATGCCCACGCGTTCACAGAGGAGGAGACTGTGGCACCGAAGAAGAGCTGGTCAGCGTGTGAACCTCAGCAGTCTCGCCCCAGAGCTTGCTCCCTCCGCGTGGCCAAGCAGCCACAGTGCAGGGGGGGAGCAGGCAGGCCGGGAGTGCTGCAACCAGCCACTGCTGACGGCGGGAGTCAACCATCTCCCAGGACCCGGGACGGCACTGGAGCAGGACCCAGGAACTGAGTCAGGAGCACTGCTGCGGCCTTCACGTCTTTGACGCAGAAGATGATGCCGGTGACGGCTTGCTGGCTCTGCAGAAATGATTCCACCCCTCCGCTCTCTGCTTACCGAAGATAGATTCCGTGGATTTGGTGGGGGGCGGGGAAGGGGAGGTGGAGAGGATATAGTTTCCCCAGACGCTTCGGAACGGCAGGGGGAGGAAGGTGAAACTGAATGGGCAGCTGCAGCCGCACAGGGTGCAGGGTTGCAGGGGCCACTGAGAGCCGGGCTCCCTTCCTGTTTTGTCGCTGTTGGCTTTTCCCGTGGGTATCGTGTTCTTAATACTAAGTACCGTACCAGTGGTAACGCCACCATGCAGACCGTGCTTTCTTAGACCCAGGGAATCATTCTCAAGGGTCTCGCCAGATGAATGGCCGGATTGCGACAATAACCCTGCGAGGTCAGCTTTGTTGTCATTTCCTTTAGAGGTGAGGAAACTGAGGCAAAGGAAAGGAGGCCCAGGAGGGGTAAGTGACCTTCCCAGAGTTACCCAACTGCGCAGCGGTAGAGCTGGAGTCTGCTTGTTTGGTTTTGTTTTTGAGGCGGGTCTCGCTCTGTTGCCCGGGCTGGAGTGCCGTGGCGTGAGCACGACTCACCCCAGTCAGTCTTGGTGTCCTGGGCTCAGGAGGCCCTTCCTCCTCGGCCTCTTGAGTGGCTGGGACTACAGGCTTGTGCCACCACGCCTGGCTAAGTTCTTGATTTTTTCTTTTGTAGAGACGAAGACTTGCCATGCGGCCCAGGCTCGTCTTGAGCTCCTAGCCTCAAGCGATTCTTCTGCCTCAGCCTCCCCAGGCACGGGGACGAGCGCCTGCGCCCGGCCAGAGCTAGGTTTTGACTAGGGCGGCCTGACGCCGGAGTCCAAGCCCTTCCCTACTGCAAGCCACCTTCAGGGCCGTGTCTTCTGAGAGATGTCGCAGAGGCTGCAGGTGTGAACGCGAAGTCCTTGTATCCCGCTACAGAGCTATGCACATGAGTGGGTAGGGGGAGACCATTGCTGGAGCAGGGCCTGGCACGGGAGTGGGGGCTGCTGCCAGAGATCTCTGTGGCTCCTGGGGGTCCTCTCGGGTGAGCAATCACTGCTTTCTGGAGCGGTCTGGTACTTTTCCGGTTCTGCTCGGGTGGCTTCCAGAGGACATCACTTCCTTTGGGCCGTAGGGGCAGCACTTGTGGCCCCTGGGAACTGTGGTGTGAGGAGGGCTTTAAATGCACCAGCCTGTGGCCCTCCTCGGAATCTCCAACTCGTGTTCTCTGCCCTGCTGGGGAATTCACTAGTGCGCAGCAGCCTGTGGAGCTGGATGGCCAAGAGTCCCAGCTGACCTGAGCCACAGAATTCACCTCCAAGGGACAGGAGGATCCAGTATGGCGTGGCAGGGACCCTGGTGTGCCGCGGAAGTGAAGGGAGTGTGAAGCCAAGGGTGTTCTGTAGGGAGAGGAGCAGAGGTGCAGGCTAAGCAAGCCAGAGCTTAGGGCAGCCTCGCTCTGGGTGGAAAGATACCCTTGAGCCAACATCCACCGGGAAGAAGAGGCGCCAAGACCCACTGAATGTCCCCTGCATACCAGGAACCGTGTCTGTATCGCCTTATCCAGTCTTCGCCACTCCCGTGTGAGGAGGGTATTGAGTTGTTTGTCCACAAGGAAACTGGAACACGAGAAGTGAAGAAACATCTGCAAGGATACTCAGCCATGAAAGGGCAGGGTCGGAATGAGTCTGTGCTGGTGAGGACCACTGAGTTGTACGTGTAAAGGAGCACGTTGCTGATCCGGGCAGGTAAGCCAGTGCACCCAGCTGACCTGTGCAGGTAATCCAACACAGCTCACTGCTCTGTGCAGGTAAGTCAGTACATCCCACTTTTTGGCATTGTATTCCAGTCAGTGGATGAAAGTTTACAGGATGAGCTATAGCAGGGAGAGACCAAAATGCTCACTGTGAAGTGAACCTTAGCCAGGTGCGGTGACTGACACCTGTCATCCCAGCACTTGGGAGACTGAGGTGAGAGGATTGCCTGAGTCCAGGGGTTTGAGACCTGCCTAGGAAACATGGTGAGAACTTGTCTCTATGATAAATAAAAAAAAATTAGCCGGGTGTGGTAGTGTGCGCCTGTGGTTCTAGCTACTTGGAAGGCTGAGGTGGAAGGATTGCCTGAGCCCAGCAGGTCAGCGCTGAGGTGGCCATGAGTATGCTACTACACTCCAGCTTGGGTGACAGTGAGACTCTGACTCAAAAAAAAAAAAAAGAAAGTGAGACTTATGGAGCACTTATGGACACCCTGCAGGTGTCCAGGATAGAGAAACCTGGGGCCCTGCCTCCATAACAATTTTAAAGATGTTAAAGTTTCCTTGGTGGCACTTTGGAGCTGCATTTATGATGGGGTTAGGAGATGGAGTGTACTTAGGTCAGAGGCTAAAGGGAAAATTCCTTTCCAGTGCAAAGGGAATGCCTTGCTGGAGATCATGTAGTCTCCTCCCCTGAGTCCTTTATCTACAAGAAAAATGCCCATTAGTGGAGAAGGGCAGATGCTGAGGGCTGTCTAACCCAGCTGGTCTTCCTGGTCCTCACTTGTAGACTGTGTAGAATACCCAGCTTCAGTCCAGACTTCGGGGTCACCTATGGAGGTCGGCCTGGGAATCTGGTGTAATAAGCTCTAGTAATTGTGATGCTCCCCTGGGTGAGGTCCACTGCTGAAGTGTTGTTGAACATCCTCTGAGACTCTACTTCAGGCTGGTGTGGAGTTCTTCAAAGCCATCTTCAGGCAACCACTTAGCCATCCTGCAGATTGGGTTTTCTTAACCTGGAGTTCGTTGCTGGCTTCAGCAACCCCAGGAACTCTGTAAAACTGAAGTGTGTATGTGTGAACCCTGTGAAACTCTGTGTGTATGTGTGTTTTTGTGGAGAGTAGGTCTGTTATAGTCAGATTTGTCAAGAGATCTATTGTTAAAACAGTTTAAGAACCTCACTGGTGTATGTTTGTGTAACTTCTTGGAGCCTATTTGAGATCCTGACAAGAAAAAAAGGCTCATTAATTTACTGACACATGTTTTGGTTATGTGTGCATTTATATGTGTGTACATATATGAGTGTGTTTGTTTGGTGGAATGCAAAATAATACCTTCCAGAGGAACTACTCAAGATGTTCACAACATATAGCTCAAATTACTTGATAAAAAATTGTATCCAATAAAAAAGAATCTAATTAGAAAAGAAACAAAACCAATGAACGAACACTTCACTGAAGAAGATATACAGATGGCAATAAGCACATAAAAAGGTATTCGCTATCATTAACCATTAAGGAAATGCGAATTAAAGCCACAATGAGGTATTACTACACACCTATCATAATGGCTAAAATAAAAAGTTTGACTGGTGAGAATATAGAGGGACTGGATCAGGACTACTTTGCTGGGAAATGTGAACCGGCGCAGTCATTCTACAAGACTGGCCGTTTCTCATGCAACTAAACATGCAACCACCACACAGCCTAGTAATTGTGCTCTCGTGCGGTCATCTTAGAGAAATGAAAACTTGTGTTCCCGCAAAAGCCTGCACATGAACGTTAGCAGCATTATTCATCATAGCTCCAAACTAGAAAAAATTAAGATGTCCTCCCTCAGGTAAATGATTAAACAGACTGTGGCACATTCTTACTGTGGAATATTACTCAGCAATAAAAAGCATGAACCACTGATACATTCAACAACGTGAATGAATTTCCAAGACATTTTGTTGAGTGAAAAAAGCCAGTCTTAAAGATTTTGTAACCAAGGATCCTGCTTTAAAACTTTTTTTATTACACTTTTAAACTTTGTTCTCTTTCTTCTCCTTGTTCCTCCCTCCCCTATCCTTCATAATGCATGCTTATCTGAGCACATGCTTGCTTCAGAATTCCAGAGGCGAATCTTTAAACAGACCAAACATTGGGTCCCAACTGTGGGACTCCTTGCTTAGGGGAATTCACAAGATGCTGCATTCATAACCTGACTGCAGCTGAGATAACACCAACTAAGACCCCTGGGAGGACCACCCCCCAAGACAAGCTGACAGAACAAAATGCACATACCTGTACCCTGTGCCACGCCCACATTTCCCAGACCAAATTTCCGTGTGGGAACCCTTCCAGCCAGCCTGGACATTTGAGGGGGTCTTTGCCACTTTCGTCCACCATCTCCTCAGGTTGCCAGTTCTTGGATGAAGCAATTTTTCCTTCCATCAAGTCTTGTCACTCAAGTTTGGCTTTTCAGGGCAAATGGCTGGACTTGGGTCCAATAAGAGTTATGTGTTATATGGTGCCATGTATATGACGCTCCTGAAATGGCAAAATTTTAGTAATAGAGAAGAGAGCGGTGGTTGCCCAGGGCTAAGGATGAGGTGGGGGTGTGTGTGGCTGTCAAGGGGCATCATGTCAGTCCTTGTGGTGAGGGCACACAGCACCAACACCAATGTCCTTGTGGTGACATCGTACGACAGTGTTGCAAGCTGTTACGATTGGGGAAAACTGCATAAAGGGTGGACTGAATCTCTCTGTATTATTTCTTACAACTGCATGTGAATCTATAATATCTCACAGTAAAAAGTTTTAAAAATTCTATCCAGCATCAAGGTGCATGGGGTGTAGTTGCTCTTTGGGTTCTGGAGTTCTACATGAGAAAAAATTCAAGGGTGAGTCACAGACAGAGCCAAAGCATAGTTCATTCTAGGGTGGAAAACACGGTCGAGGGAGAACCCGAGTCCATGTCCTCCTCCGTGTGGGCCACCCTCCAGCACCTCCGTGTGTTCACCAGCCCTGCAGCTCATCAAATCTCCTTGTTTGAGAGGGTTTCTGGAATTTCACCTCCAGCCCCTTCCCCCTCTTCCGAGAGGTTGGAGGGTAGGGCTGAGAGTTCCCAACTTCCAATCACTTGGTCTTGCTGGTGAGCAGCTGAGAATGTCTAGGGGCCCTACCTTGAGTCACCACATTAGCATAGACTCAGGTGTGGTCAACAGGGGTTTTCATGAAGAGCAAAAGGCACTCCTACGACTCAGGACATTCCGAGGGCTGCATCAGCTTTGTGCCACACACTGGGGACAAAGACTAAACGTACTTCTTGCTACAGCACAAGGTCACGTGGCAAAGTGAGCCTGAGGAGACTGACTGAGTAAGTGCAGGCATCGTGTGTGTGTGCACAAAAATCGCCTTTGCGGAGTGCCCGCCAGGTCCCAGCTAGCGGCTGCCACTGGCATCGTCCCACTGAACCTCATGCAAGACCCTGTGAGTCAGGCCTTACGAGCCTCATCCTGAAGATGAGGAAATGGAGGCTAGCAAAGATCAAATGACTTGCCTTGGGCCACATAACTAGAGAGTAGCATAGTCAGCCCTGAAACTAGAGTTTTCTGACCTCAAAAACCATGGTGACTTCAGCTCACCCTGTGCAGGTCTGCACAAGCGCTCACCTGGGAAGAGGCCCTTGCAGGAAGGAAGGAAACCCACAGGGCCTTTTCTAAGTTTTAAGCTTAGAAGTTTTAAAATGAAGTTTTCAGCTTAGTTTTCAGCTGGTTTGAATGACAGTGGCATTAAAGAAAAGTTGTGTCAGGGAATCTTCCTAAAGTGAGGTAAAAAGGGTGACATTTCAGAATCTTTGTGAAGTTAAAGGAAGTCTGATTCCTCTGGCCTTTATCTGAACCTTCCTGGAAACCAAAAGGTTAACTCTGTTCCCCAGTCCCCTCTTACCTCAGTGCTGCCAACCGTCAGGCAGTTGACTCCTTGTCCTAGGAAGAGGGCGTGTGTGCACAGCGTGAGTGCGTGCTGTTCAGTCCCCTCTGTGCTCAGCCTGCTTCCCCTGGGCTGCCTCTGGGGCCTACCCTGGGAGCTGCTGGGAGCTTGGTGCTTCACGGCAGTCTGGGGCAGACAGGACAGGAGTGGCAACCTGGAAGCGGTGGGCACTGCTGTCCTTCTACCCTGCCCTTTTCCTCTTCCTGGCGTAGAGACAACTTGGTAGTGTTGCTGGGTGGAGTGTGGTGTGATGCCCTGTGGGTTCTTTGACCCACCACAGAAAGGAACTTCATAACAGACCAAGTATAGGGTTTTTTTTTGTTGTTGTTTTATTTTTTTGAGTGAGAGTCTCACTCTGTTGCCAAGGCTGGAGTGCAGTGGCATGCTCGTGACCGCCGCAGCCTCGAACCTGCAGGACTCATGTGATCCTTCCACCTCAACCTTCCAAGTAGCTGGAACTACAGGTGCAAGCCACCATGCCCATCTAATTTTTTTGATTTATTGTAGAGACGAGGTCTCGCCAAGTTGCCCAGGCTGGTCTCAAACCCCTGGACTCAGGCAATTCTCTCACCTCAGCCTCCCAAAGTGCTGGGATTATAGATGTGACCCACCATGCCTGACACAAATATAGTTTTTTTCTCTTATTTTTTATTTTAAAGATGTGGGGTACAATTGCAAATGTAGTTTTAAGGCATCATTTATTAGAGAGAGAGAGAGAGAGAGAGAGAGAGAGAGACAGACAGACAGACATGCCTGATAGGCATGACTGTCTTAGGAGACAGAAGGCACATTTGACAAGAAGCTTGATATACCTACACAGCGATTATTATGTTAAACTCAAAGGTGGGCTGCAGGTATCTGGACCCAGTCAGGATTACCATCTCTCCTCCTTTGGTGAGCTGAGAGGGGTGGGGTTTTCCTGAATGTGTATCTGCCTCCCACAGGGAACTTGACAGACTTTTACAGCGATTATTATGCTAACCATGAACTGAAAGGGCAGGCTACACCGGTAGGTCCATATTCCAGCCTGCACGGAGTTAGGTCTGGCATACCGATAAGGAAAAATGTCTGAATGCTCACCCTATTTTAAAACTACCTTCAAGAAACTTACCTATGTCTAACCTACACTGAAATAATCTGCCTGGGTAGAAGAAATGAGTAAGGCCAAGACGTAACAAAGCAGTCATTACTTAAAAGCAAAATGGTAACAATGAAGCAATTACGCAACAGCAAAAGCAGGAACAAAAGTAAAAGCAAACTGTACGTAGCCTTATTACAGGAATGATGCATCCGAGAATAGCTGCCACCGGAATTGTCAAGGATCTGTCATTTCATTCATTGCTCGTGATGTCCCAGTCACAGTGCTAAGCATTTTGTAGGAATGTCCTTGAGTCTACTCCACACCCCAAGAGGTGTGTACCTTTAGTGTTCCCACTTTACACACAGGAAACAAGGACACAAGAGAAACCGAGTCACTTCTCAAGGTCACACAGTACAGAGGGAGCCAGAATACAAATCCAGGCCAGTTGACTCCAAAGCCTAGTCTCTTAACCACACTCTGCTACCACTCAAAACAATATTGATAATGCCTGATAACAAAGCATCCTCCTCACGAATGAAGCTGCAGAAGTTCTGACTTTTCTGAGCTGCACAGCAGCCAGACTTCTCAGAGTGCCGGGATGGTATGTTTTATAAACTCTAGTGGTCTGCTCATTTAAATTTGTGAATACCAAACTTCAGTCAGTCTCAGCGACTCACTCAGTGAATTGTTTTTAAGGAGCTCTATCACACAGGCAGATATTGGAAGCCTTTAGCATTGAGCAGCTTTCTGAGGATCAAGATGACTTGCATTTTTACATTTTGAGTCATCAAGGAAGTCCAGGAGCCAGACCTTACTTAGAGAAACCATGAGAGCTGAGAGTGGTGGCTCAAGCCTGTCATCCTAGAATTTTGGGAAGTTGAGGCGAGAGGATTGCCTGAGCCCAGGGGTTTGAGACCAGCCTGGGCAACTCGGCGAGACCTTGTCTCTACAATAAATCAAACAATGAGCCAGACGTGGTGGCGTGTGCCTGTAGTTCCAGCTACTTGGAGGCTGAGGCAGAAGGATCGCCTGAACCCAGCAGATTGAGGCTGGGGTGGTTGTAAGTGTGCCCCTGCACTCCAGCCTGGGCAACAGAGTGAGACTCTGACTCAGAAAAAGAAATCATGAGAAATCTTGATGTACAGGATCCAGTCAGAATTGCTGGACAGATCATGTCCTCTGGTACTTTCTCAGGTGAGACTCCTTGGAACTGGGTAAAAACAACAACAAAAAAAACCTCCAGAAGTTTTACTTCCAACTAGAAGTCTGTAGACATTTGCTCAGCTTACAAAAACAAGGCAGGGAAGCTGAGCTGCTGACAGCAATGGCCAGAGGGTCCAGCCTGTCTCCCCAGGAGTGCTAACTCAGGACCAAGTTTGAGTTCGGAGTACCCCTTGCAACCTGGAAGCCTCTGGGTTTGCCTGCTTGGGAAAGGACAAGGACAGTGCCTCCCCAATAACTTAATCAGTTTTAGTGCCTGGAGAGACCCTCGTGGCATACAATATTTAAATATGGATAGTTTGGGATTCTTGTTAGGAGAGGGTTTCAGTAATTAAAGAAAATAGAAATTTTATTCAGATTCAACATTTCCCATTTGTAATTATCCTCTTGAAGTCCCTTTGTAATTATTCTTTTTAAAAAAGATCTTCTGTACTGGCATATTCAGTCTAAATTGTTTAATTAGCTGATGGTTTGCGCAAATTAGAGATGAATATGTTTTCTATGTAGCCCTCAAAAAAGACTGTTTTGTACTTTGATATTGATGGAAACAACTAAAAAGGCAGGGAGAAAGGTGAGATTGTACAGACATTGCCAGGTAATGATGCAAATTTTGCATTCATGCTTTAAATACCTCCAGCTTTATGTCACAGGTGGACACCAAGCTGACCACTCTGTGTTTTGCCAGCTCCTCCTACTTGGAACACCTACAATGTGCCAGACAATAGGAGCTGGGGTCTGGTGAAGCAAAAATTGTCACAGCTTTTATAGCTTACAGTTTTGTGGCAAGACGGACGATCAAATAATCACACAAGTGATTACTTTCAAAATAAAATGAGCACCAAAAGTTAAAGCAACTTAGTTACAAGAGAGAGCATAGCAAAGGAGTGAGTTAATTTTCCATCAGTCCTGCGTGTCTCTGCATGCTTTGTGACAGCTTTTGTTCTGGACTATCTTTTCAAGGATTTTTGTACAGCAAATAGTCTTAGAAGATAGGGATAGTATCTCTCTCCAGGCAGAGGGCAGCTTTGTTTCCAGGCCAGCATAATAAAGATAATGTCTCCCTCTGGGGCAAAGATTGGGCAGGCTTGCTAGCAGTCTCCTTATCAGATTGCTTCCTTAGCTGTGATGTAAACTCATTACATGTTCAGTGTCCATCTAGGCATGTACAGTGTCCACCTGGGCTGTTCCATATCTCCTTCCTGGCTTTGAGCAGGGGCGGGGGTGGGGGAGAAAGGAAAGGGGAACTGACATAAATATGGCACTCATGCTGCTTGCTGTGCTGTGAGTAATAAAGTCTTTTGTCTTTGATCCAAGAATCTCATGTCTTCTGCCAACATCCATGAAACTTACTAGCTTGCAAGTAGGGTTAAAACCCCAGATCTTCTGCAATTGTTGACACATATAGGGGGAGGACCGCAGGCCAGTATCACTCACATAGAGCTACTCGTAGGCTCGTTGGTATTGAGATAGAAAGTGAAAATGGGTCACTGGTGAACCCTTCTTTTGGGGCTGGAAGTAAACAAGGCCCACAGCAGCTGCCCTGACAGCTCCCCCAGCTACACACCCATAGTGTTGGAAGTCCTGCATTTCATGGCTGCTCCAGAGTCTTCAGCAGGCTGGGGAAAGGACAGGGGTTGGGCTGCTATCTACTTGCTTTTCTTTTTTTTTTTTTTTGAGTTGGAGTCTCACTCTGTCGCCCAGACTGGAGTGCAGTGGCCGCTCCCGGCCACCGCCGCCTCGACCTGCTGGACTCCGGCGATCCTTCCGCCTCAGCCTTCTGAGTAGCCGGAATTACAGGTGCGCGCTACCACGTCCGGCTCATTTTGATTTATTGTAGAGATGAGGTCTCGCTGCCCAGGCGGGTCTCGAACCCGTGGGCTCAGGCAATCCACTCATCTCAGCCTCCCAAAGGCACGGGATTACAGGCTGAGCCACCAAGCCCGGCTACCTATTTTCATTTATATGAAGCTAAGAGGTGGGAGCAGAACCCATCTCCCTACCCTCCATCAGGAAAGGGTCAGGCTCTTAAGGGCCAGCGAGAACTACACTCCAAGAACAGATTCAGGGTGAGACTGTGCCCTAGCTTCTGGACTCAGGGCCTAGCCACCCCACACTTCTAGGTGCTAGTTTTTGTGAAATGTGAAGTTATTTGTCTCTTGTCCTTTCTGCAGGCTGGATGAGACCCCCTTACTCTGACGTGGATACAACTTGAAGCGGTGAGGGGCTGAGGCTGGAGGGGAAGTGGGGCCTGACCGAGTCAGGTGCAAAGCTGCGATCTTGACTCGACTTCCTCGCTTTAGCACTGTCCTGAGTTACAGTGCTTTTTGTGTCTTTTTTTCCGAATGACAAGCTCACAAAATAACTATGTATTTAAAAAATAAGTAATCTTAGCAGACAGAAGGGAAAAAACCTGGAGTGGTGATGGGTGATGCAAAGCCCCTCTCAGCCTCCCTCCATGCACCTAGTTGTCTTTTGGAAGCCAAAGCAGGCACCCAGTTAAAGCTGAAGCTTATCCCGTTCTTCCCAAACCCCAAGCTCTTGGGATACCCTGCAGCTATACTCCAACCATGGCGTAGACAGAAGACATGACTTTTGCTATTTGAAGAAATGTATTTGGGGAAAATATCCTTAATTGTGAAAAGCAGAGACCATCCTCTTAAAAGGCTGTGCTGGTAAAATAATTAATGGAGTTTACGAAACGGTATGGAAACATTCTTTGAGCAAAATTCTCTCCTCAGCAGGGGATGAAGAAGACATGAAACACATGTCTCCAAAGAGAGAGGCTGGGTGGTGGGGACAGTGTCCTGAAGACCTGGTATTTTGGGCTGTCCTGATGGCTCCTGGCCTTCTGCGTCCATGAGTGAGAGGTCAGAGACAGCATTAGTGGGAGTGGGCAGAAAAATCGATAATCTTTTTTTTTTTGAGTTGGAGACTCACTGTGTCACCCAGGCTGGAGTGCAGTGGCATGCTCACAGCCACCGCAGCCTTGACCTACTGGGTTCAGGCAATCCCTCTGCCTCAGCCTTCCAAGTTAGCTGGAATGACAGGTGTGCGCCACCATGCCTGGCTAATTTTTTTGGTTTATTGTAGAGACGAGGTCTCACCATGTTCTCAGGCTGGTCTTGAACCCCTGGACTCAGGCAGTCCTCTCGTCTCTGCCTCCCAAAGTCCTGGGATTATAGGCATGGGTCACCGCGTCCAGCCATAAATCAGTAATCTTAAAGTGCATAGTCCTTCCTACTTACGGTACGTATGGTCTTACTTCCCTATAGTCCTAGGATTTGAATTTACACCACACTCACAGTCTGAGAAACCCCCAATCCAAGAAATTAATGTAAAACATTTCAAGGTTGGCGACTCTTCCCAAGCACCCAGCAGAAATCAAGACAAATCATCTCAATCCAAGCCTGTCAGGATTTCCAAAGTTAAATGGCAACAACAAGTACAGAATAAAATCAGGCAAATGTGAGGAAACAGACCGATGAACAGGAGTCAATACTAATTGCAAACTGCAAAAAACCACAGGCAAAGGCTGCAGAAAAAAAATTACAAGCTATTGTATACAAAAAGTTTGTGTTTTAAGCATTCACAAGTAAAAGGATGAGAAATATTACAAAAGAATATAGTATCCAAGAAGATGGAGTGTAAGTGCTTATTCCTAGTCCTACTCCTAAGTACAGCTAAAATCCCTGGCCAAAATATATAAAACAATACAAGAAGACTCTGAAAGGTAGATCGAAGGAGCCATATGGAGTAGGGACCCTGAGACTTAAGGAACAGAATGGCACCAGGACAGCAGAGGCCAAATGCAAGCCAGAACCCCCGCCCTTGTCCAACCATATCAAAGAGACCCTCCCACCCACTGGCTATCAACAGAAGCTGAGAGGGAACCTGAACAGTGCCCACCCAGCTGTAATGTGGGTGCCCTTTTCCTCAACCTGCCAGCCTGGTGTTAGAGAAACCATGCTAAAACAGAAGACTTAATTAAGATCTGGCATTAAAACATAATACTCAAAATGTCCGGGGTGCGTGCTAAAATCACTCATCATACTAAGAACTTGATGTGAGAAAAGGCGATCGACAGATGCCAACACCAGGATAACACAGATGTTAAAATGATCTGAGAGAGATTTTAAAGTAGCCATCATAAAAATGATTCAGCAAGCAATTATAAGCATGTTTCAGACATCAACACAAAATAAAAAGTCTCAGCAAAAATAAAAAATGAAAATATACGACATAAGGAAGAAGCAAATTGAAATTTTAGAACCAAAGAATACAATAACAAATACAAATCTTAATGGATAGGCTTCACAGCAGGGTCAAGGGAATGGAAGGAAAATAAAATAAACTTGAAGAAGATAGAGCAACAGATATTGGGACCAGAGAGAAAATGTACCCAAACAAAACAAACATAAAACAGTGCCTCAATGACATGTGGAACCCCAACAGAAGGCCTGACATTTATGCCATCAAATTGTGGAAAGAGAGGGGAATGGGGGTAGAGCTGAAAGGCCTTCACAGGAATGGCGGCTGAAAGTTTTCCAAATTTCACACGAAACAGAAAACCACAGATTCACAAAGCTAAGTAAAATCCAAACGGCTGAAATCAATGAGATCCGTGCTAAGACACAGCATAGTCAAACTTCTTAACACTAAAGACAAAGACAGTCTTAAAAGCAAGGAGAGTTCTACTTAGAAGGGAAAACAACCTGAATGATAGTGGCTTTTGCATAAGAAAGCCTGAAGGCCAAAAGAGCTGGCATGACATTTTTCAAGTGCTACAAGAAAGTAGCCATCAACCCAGAATTTTATATACAGCAGAAATGTAATTCAGGAATGAAGGGGAAATTAAGACATTCCCAGATGAAAGAAAACTAAGATAGTTTCTCACCAGCAGACCTCCTCTAAAAAAATGGCTAAAAGAAATTAAACAGAAAGGACATCATAAAGTAGGAATCTCGAAACTTCAGAAATAAAGAAAAATATAGTCAGCAAAAGCATATATTTACATACACTAGACTTTTCTTCTCCTTTTGAGTCTTCTAAATTATGTTTGACTATTCCAGCAAAAATTATAACACAACCTGATGTGGTTCTAAATGCAGGTAGAGGAAATATTTAAGAAAATTATGTCATACACAGAAGCGGGTAAAGGACATAAAAGGATGTAAGGTTTCTATACTTCACAGTGTAAAAGTTGGTAGCATATTTTCACCAGAAGAGTCACAGAACCAAGTGTGACCTAGGGCTTTTCCCCTCGGCACCCCAGTATCCAATGCAATGCCTTGCACTCCATAGGTCCTCTGCAAATATTCTATGAATGAAGCAGTGAGAAAAAAGAAATCTTAAGGTCACAAGCTTAATCTGTCCTTTCTAATATCAATCTGCCCATTAGACGGTTTTACTCCAGATAGACACCATACAGGAACCTCAGAATGTACCCTCAAGTGGTATCTGGCATTTGCTATATTTGTTTTTCCCCTTAAGAAATTGCCATGCTTTGATCCAGAGATAAAAACATGTTTAGAAGGGCTGGTATTAGGTGACAGCTGGAAATTAGACCCATTCACCATTACTTCTCAGAAGTCCCTGGAACACATTTACAACAGCAAAAAAAGCTAGGCTAGCCACTTTTGGGGCACATTTCATTTCAGGTCCAACATTATTATTTCCACCTCATTTCACCTTGCTTTTCATTTTGAAACAGGCCTTAGTTTTTTGAAGACCATCCCCCTTTCTTCCCATACATCTTAATTTTCTCTTCTTTTTTCTAATCACACACACATATCCAACAATTTTTTTTTCTTTTTGAGAAGGAATGGATTTTGGAAAGAGGAAAACATGGGTCAGGGGAGAAGTATGAGATAGAAAATAACTATACAGTTGATGCTTGAATGAAGCAATCTTGAATTGCATGGGTCCATTTACACATGGATTTTTTTCAATAAAAGTTATACTAAGTATGTCTCCCTCTCCTCCTCCCTTCGCATCTCCCTCACGCCTTTCACCTCTGCCACCCCTGAGATGTAAGACTGATGCTTCTCCCTCTTCCTCCTCAGTATACTCAATGAAAAAGACAAGGATACATCATCACCAAGTAGGCTTCATCCCTGGGATGCAAGGCTGGTTCAACATTCATAAAACCATAAATATAATTAAATACATCAACAGATGTCAAAACAAAAACCACATGATTATATCATTAGATGCAGAAAAAGCTTTTGATAAAATCCAGCACCCCTTCTTGATAAAAACCCTCGAACATCTAGGCATACGGGGAACATACCTCAAAGTAGTAAAAGCCATCTACGAGAAACCCACATCCAGCATACTCCTAAATGGACAAAAATTGGAACTATTTCCCCTGAAAACTGGAACAAGACAAGGATGTCCACTCTCACCCCTCCTGTTCAGTATAGTATTGGAAGTCCTGGCTAGAACAATCAGAGAAGAGAAGGCAATCAGGGGTACACAAATAGGAAAAGAGGAAGTAAAATTATCTCTTTTTGTAGATGACATGATCATGTACCTTGAAAACCCAAGGGAATCTGTCAAAAACCTCCTTACACTGATAAAGGCCTTCGGCAAAGTCTCAGGATATAAAATAAATGTGCAAAAGACAATCACATTTCTTTACACCAATAATAAACAAACAGAAACCCAAATAAAAAGCACAATTCCATTCACAATAGCCACAAAAAAATTGAAATACCTTGGCATCTTCCTAACCAGAAACGTGAAAGACCTTTACAATGAAAACTACAAAACACTGCTCAAAGAAATCAAAGGTGACACAAACAAGTGGAAAAATATCCCATGCTCATGGATT
>NW_007260345.1:160185-185910 GCF_000164805.1 Carlito syrichta
GACTAACGGTAGTAAACATCTGTCTGGGAATGGGGAGACACCTGTTATCAAAAAGGGGGCCTGAATGAAGCATATTTGTATACCTAACCCTTAACTGTACCCCACAATATCATAATAAAAAATATTGATTTAAAAAAAAAAAGAAAATACAAGGATAAAGCCCTTTCTAATGACCGACTTCTACTTAATGCATAATGAATATATTTTCTACTTCTTATGATTTTCTTAATTATGTTTTCTTTTCTCTAGCCTACTTTATTGCAAAAATACAGTCTCTAATACATATAAAATGCAAGATATGTGTTCATGGACTGTTGGCTGGCAAGGCTTCTAGTCAACAGTAGGTGATTAGTAGATAAGTTTTGAGGGAGTCAACATTTTTTCATGGCGTTTTGACTGTGCGGGGCGTTGGTGTCCTTAACCTTTGCATCGTTCGAGAGTTACTGTAAATGTAAGATATTTTGTTAATTGTTTATAACCACAAAAAACTAGCTAGTACAGAGAATGCCCTGTACAACACAATACAATAAAGGTTTAAAGAAGGAGATATTCCCTTAGGAAGACTGAAGATTTCAGATTCTGGTATGGGGAACCTAAGCTGCTATCTTTGTGTTTTGATGGAGAAGTTCTGACCTGGTTTCTAAAGCTTAGTCATAGAACTTTAGAGTCATAACCCTTATTCAAGGCATTGTTCCCATTGGTGGTCGGTAGGTTTTATGACTTTCTTTTTTACAGGGTAGAACAGACATTTGGTGTTTCCTGGGAAGCACCTGCATATGGTGGCAAGGCACTTCCAGGGGAACCTGGGGCCTGATAAGATGAGAAAGAAACCTAAACTGAAATCGATCCATGGTGTTCTATAGCTGAAAGCTACCTTTAGGACCTTTTAGTCAAGTCCTTCAGATATAGAAAGCATTGGTCAGCTGGGGACCTGGATTCAAGTCGCTGGCAAGCTGTGAGACCTCAGGAAAATCACTTACATGTCTCTGTAAGTTTTAAAATCTATAAAGCAGCCCTCCCGACAAGGGTGAATGTAATGAGCTGAAATGGACAGTAACAGACAACCACTGGTCGGCAGGCAGTGCTGAGTTTTTATGGCAAAGCCTTGGCCTTGAGGGTCTGAGGCTCCCTACCTTCCTGTCCTATCTAGTTAGCATGTGGTTGACATTTCCAGTGTTGTCTCATGGTCTCAGATGGCTGCCGGAACTCCAGTCCTCTTCTCTGACATTTTGGTGGCAGGAAAGAGGAAAGGGGAAGGAGCAAAAGGGTCCTGTTTCATCAGAGTCAGCTTTCTTTAAGCGTATTAGCTACAAGGGAGGCCGAGGAATGGAGTCTTTGCGTTGAGCCCATGGCTTCATCCATCCGATGGCACAGCTGCCGTTAGTAAGAAAGAGCAGTGTGGTGGGAGGAGATGCTACGGGGTAGACTACCAGCAGCTCCACGGGCAACTGTTGGCTCAGATGGGGCTAGGGAATAGTCACCAGGGACCAAAGGAGGGAAATTGTCCAAGAGAAGGTGACTATTATTTCTATAACAATGTAGTGTTTTGATTTTTATTGTCAGTTGAGCATGAACATATTTTGCCCTGCAGAAAGGACTCTTTTCAAGGCTCTGTTTGGTCCAGTGCAGAGATAGGAGGTTTATATGGAAAACAAACAACACAGCCAGCAGCTGGGCATACACAATAAATTACTGCCAGTTTGTGGGTAACAGCAAAGTTGCTCTGAGCAGTAATTCTCATCTTTCTTCCTCTTTTCCGAACACAAGGCCACAGGAAGTCCTTCACAATGACAGTTGTTTTACCACCAGGACTCTGAGTGGCTGACTTGTGAAGAATTTCAGAACACGATGTTATTTGCACTTTCTTTTATCTGGAAGATGAAACTGGGACAAGATAGTGACATTTCAGGTGGGATTGTTCAGCTATAAGGACTTGAGATCTTTCCCCCTTCCTTTTCTTTGTCCTCCATACCCAACCATCAATACATAGGCCCTTTTTTTTCTTTTAAATATCTCCCACCTTCGTCTTTTCCTCTCCAACCTCATTGCTCATTGCTGATGAGTCTGTGTTACTTCCCCATCCGCCTCCTAACTGACCCCCACAGCCCATCCACGCCTCCCAACTAAGCTACCCATCTGGTAGAGCAACAGCTCTTCACCAGATATATTTTTTATTCTGTTCCCTATCTGCTCAAAACGCTTCGACTACTTCCTCTTTTTTTAGCATGAAATTACCCATTTATTCATAGGCATAATAGTGAGAGTTAGTGGGGGTGGAGGTTCAGATTCTTCAGACATAGAAGTATTAGATTTCTCTGTAAGATAGCATGCCTACACTTTATTTTCTATGTTGATAAAAATGGTTAATATTGGCCGGGTGCAGTGGCTCATGGCTATAATCCCAGCACTTTGGGAGGCCGAGGTGAGAGGATTGCCTGAGTCCACAGGTTCAAGACCAGCTCAGACAACTTGGCGAGACCTCATCTCTACAATAAATAAAAAAATTAGCAGCTGTGGTGGTGTGTGCCCGTAGTTTCAGCTACTTGGAAAGTTGAAGCCGAAGGATCGCCTGAGCCCAGCAGGTCAAGGCTGCCGTGGCCGTGAACGTGCCACTGCACTCCAGCCTAGGCGACAGAGTGAGACTCTGACTCAAAAAAAAAAAAAAAGAAAGAAAGAAAGTTAATATTTATCACTTGACCCAAAGGAAATAGAACAATTTCTTGTTTTGTCTTATAGGTAGCTTGTTGCGTGTTTTCATACAGTCCTATTCGTTTTCTGGTGTGTGTGTGTGTGTGTGTGTGTGTGTGTGTGTGTGTGTTGTTTCTTGGCAGTTGGGTAGACATGTATTTCTACTCCTCATACTATACTCATTTTTAAAATTTATTTGCTTTTTAATTATTTTAACAAGTATTTTTGAGAATTTTCTGCTCACTGGGCATCCTCGATTCATATTTGCATCTCAGTTGCAGTGTCATTATTCAAGGTGACATGGAGTTCTCTCATCTCTTCCTCTTACCAGTCTAAATTCTATCGTCTTTCCAGGCCCAATTCTAGTTTAAATGCTACCAGGAAATAACCCTCCCACCCCTCTGGCATTCATGGATGGATGCTGAATGTCTGGATGCTGAATGTCTGAATGTCTGGCATTCATGGATGGATGCTGAATGTCTTTGAGTGTCTGTGACAGAAACCCAACTCAGCTGAGGTTCACCAAGTTGTGTAGATTCTCACAGCCCAACTGTGGGAGGGGCAGAAGTTGACACTTGGGGCTATTTGGAATGAGAAAGTTGAAGGCACTCAGGGCTTTCCCTCTCTGTTTTTCTCTCTTTATTTCTGTCTTTGCTTCTCTCTGCCCTACTTGCTGCCTTCCTTCGCTTTGAGCGCACACTGATGGGCCTTTGGGTAAAGTTGGAATGTGTCCTCTATAAGCTTTAGGCTTATATCTTGTAGCTTTGTAATCTTAGAGGGAAAAGATCCCAGTCGGGGATTCTGGTTGGTCAAGCTGTAATCCCCAAACTGTCTCAGTGTCCTGTTACTAGAAGAGAGGGACGCAGTATGCTGGATTGGCAGAAACAGTAGCCATTACAGGGTCCCTCCTAAAATATTAGTCTTGTTTTGGGAACTATAAATAGTTTTGTGTTGGTTACAAAATCCTTCTGTGTTCATTGTGTCTGTGACTCAAGCAAACTCTGGGGACAGCAATCACATCTTGTGATTAGACCAGGTCTAGTGCTATTCAAAATGAGGAAGGGTTAAGGTAGGACTCATTAGACTTACCCGTTCTGAGGAAAGAGACAGAGCCTGAAGGCCACTGGGGCCACTTTCATTTGAGGATCTCAGAGCTTTTGGGAAGCCAAGCCACAAGGTTTTCAAACACTGTCAAGAGCAGCACACACCTGAGGCACCCGGAAATTGCTGCCCATTCATGCAAGTTAAGACAGAGGTGGTAAGCTTGTATTCTAGTCCTCCCTGGTCCCATGTGCAGCCTGAGCTGTGGGTGTGGCACCGCTGGACTGGGCCCGGTGGGAGCCGTCACTTCTGGTTGTTTCTGGCCAAGGGCCTGATGAGGGAGACCCTTGACTCAGTGTCCCCCACAGGGCTGGAGTCACCCAAGGGCCAGTATGTTTTAGGACAGCTCACAGAGCTGGTCACCAGGCCTGATCAGGGCAGGCCAGGAGGTCAGTCTGGGATGAACCTTCCATGGAGTGCTTGATGCGGAGACTGTGAAGGATAGGTGGTGAGTGAGTATGAGGTTAGATTCCAAAGTTCAGGTCTTGTTTCTGCAGCTTATTAGCTTTGGGTCTCCTACAAGTGACTTGATTTTGAGTCTCTCAGTTTCCTCAACAGCAAATCAGGAACAATCCAGGTGAACTGTTAAACTGTGATCATCTCCACGCCTACCCATCAGTTAGACCTACCACAGAGGATGCAGGCCAGAGCCTTGGGGCAGGGAGTCGGGACCCTCTGCTATTCTGTTGGTTGCTGAACATGGGGAGACACAGAGGGTCTTAAGGGAAGAGGACACGCGGGGGGCTCGAGTTTTTACCACTGTACATGTTTCAATGTTTTATTTATTTATTATTTTTTGAAGGTAGGAGTTCATTTGTTTTTTATTTTTATTTTTTGAGTTGGAGTCTCACTCCATCGCCCAGGCTGGAGTGCAGTGGCACGTTCACGGCCACCCCAGCGTCGACCTGCTGGGCTCCGGTGATCCTTCCGCCTCAGCCTTCCAAGGAGCCGGAACTACAGGCATGTGCTACCACGCCCAGCTAATTTTTGGTTGATTGTAGAGACAAGGTCTCGCCAAGTTGCCTGGGCTGGTCTCGAACCCATGGGCTCAGGCAATCCACCCGCCTTGGCCTTCGAAAGTGCTGGATGACAGCCTGAGCCACCGAGCCTGGCCAAAAGCAGGAGTTTATTAAGAAGACAGAAAAGCTCCTTCAGCAGGAGTTAGACAGCTGGTACGTCTATACTGACAGGGCCAGCTAAGTGTTAACCCCGGGGATGGTAATTGTTTATCCCAGGGCTCTGGCCAGGGCCACCAGTTGCTGTTGTGCAAGCCACGCCTTGCTCAAGCCCAGCAGCGTTAATTGCTCCCGGGCCATTGCAGACATGGGATGTTACGGTGATGGTTTTCCAACAGGCAGACACTGCTCTATGGATGCGTGGGGGGACTGTCCATCCCCAGTGCTTAGAACAATGCGCATGTCGTAAGATCTCAGCCAAGACAGGCGTTGCTCTCTGTCAATGAAGTGCCGCCAACCCACAGACAGCATGCCAAGAGGTCGTGATTCACCATTCAGCTTCAAACTTGTGCCACACTGCTTGCGATGCAAAATAACTTTATCTTTAAAAAGTTAGCTCTACCTGTATTGTCTTCCCCAAACACTGCGACATTTCAAGCCCTTAGAGAAGTGGACAGAATTATTCGCTGCTCTTCCATGTACCCACAATCCAGATTTGACATTAACGTTTTGCTGTATTTGTTTTGTCACGCATCTGTCCGTCTACATATTGCTCACCTATCCACCAATTTATTTTAAAACGCAGTTCAAAGGAAGTTGAAGGTGCCACGCACTTAATTATTAAACTTCAGTATGCATATCGTTATTTAGATTTCAATGTCTGCATATAAGTTCTTTAAGGGAAAATTTACGCACAGTGAAATGCACAAAGTTTAAGTTTTGATAAGATCTGAAACATACATATACCTGAGTAACCCAAATCCCTATCAAGACATAGAACATTATCATGACCCCAAATGTTCTCTCATGCCTCTTTGCTGTCAATGACCATTGCCACAATCCCAAAGCAATTGCTCTTCTAATTTTTTTCACTATGCATGAATTTTTTATTTTATTTAAGATGTGGGGCACAATTCAGGATTAGGTATACAAGCGCTCATTGTACAGGTCAAGTTTGGGCCTCCCTTTGGTCCCTACTTTGAGATCAGGTACCCTTATTAATGTTATGTGCTCTCTCCCTTCCTCCCCTGGCAGTTTCTGGCTACTGCCAAACCCTTTCTTAAAGTATCATGGTAAATGTTCAGGGTCTGCGTATGAGTGGGAACATTCTATACCTTAATTTTGCCTGCTCTAAAACTGTATATGAATCGATTGGCATAGGATTTTGTTATGAAAGACCTCTTTCACTCAGCATAACATTTTTGACATGGAGCCATGTCACTGGATGTATTCGTAGGTCTGTTTCTTTCAATTGATGAGTAGTATTACATTGCACGAATGTGACAGTTTGTTTAGCTATGCTCCTGTTGATGGACACCTGGAATGGTTCCCATTTGGGGCTATTATAAACAAAACTGCTGTCAACATTCTAGTACATGTCTTTTTGTGGACATATGACTTCATTTTGGGGAATAAATATGTAGGAGTAAAATTCCTGGGTGATAGGGTAGACATATGTTTAGTTTTATAAAAAACTGTGAGACATTCTCCCCAAGTGGTCATATCATTTTATGTTCCTACCAACGAAGTATGAGTGTTACAGTTGTTCTGCATTCTTGTCACCATTTGATATTATTAGTTTGTTTTTTCAATCTTAGCCATTCTATGATAATGTACTGGAATTGTGTTTTTAAATTGCAATTTCTCCAATGACTAATTAATTACTTGAGTACTTTTTCATGTTCCATTGGCCATTCTTATATCTCCCTACGTAAAGTGTCTGTTAAAATCTTTTACCCATTAAAAAAAACCTTTTTATTTTGAAGTAATTTTAGACTTAAGAAAAGTTGCAAAAATAGTGGAGAGTTCCTGTACATGCCTCAACCAGTTTCTTCCTTTGCACATATGACCATAGTACCATGATCAAAATCAGAAAATTTTGGTCATTTCTGGTACCCTACTGTTCAGTAAACTATAGTCTTTATTCAAACACAACAGTTTCCCATAATTTTTCTGTTCCAAGATCCTATCTAGGATCTCATGTAATTGTTATATCGTATACATCCTTCTTTTTTAAAAAATGGAGTTCTTATCAAGTTCACTGTGTAATTCATAAATTCTGAATATAAGTCCTTTATTAGACATTTACTTTACAACTACTTTCTCCCAGTATGTGGCTTGCCTCGTCATTTTCTTTTTCTTTTTCTTTTTTTGAATTGGAGTCTCTCTCTGTCGCCCAGAATGGAGTGCAGTGGCCACTCCCGGCCCCCGCAGCCTCGACCTGCTGGGCTCCAGCGATCCTTCCTCCTCAGCCTTCCAAGTAGCTGGAGCTACTGACACGCGCTACCACGCCCGGCTAGTTTTTGATTTATTGTAGAGATGAGGTCTCACCAAGTTGCCCGGGCAAGTCTCGAAGCCGCGGGCTCAGGCCATCCGCTCACCTCAGCCTCTCAAAGCGCGGGATTACAGGCTGAGCCACCGAGTCTGGCTTGCCTAGTCATTTTCTAAGTGTTGAATGTGATGAACAGGCATCTTTAATTTTGATGGTCTAGTTTATCAATTTTTTTCTTTTATGGTTATTGCTTTCTGTGTTATAGTTCAGAAATTTTTGCCTCTCCTCAACTTGTGAAGATGTTCGTCTTATTAAAATTTCTGGTTGTGGCTTCTATGTTTAGATTTATAGTTTATTGCAAATTAATTTTTATGTATGGTGCATAGTAGTGGTTGAGGCTCATGTTTTCCCCACATAGATATTGAATTGCTGTAAGACCATTTGTTGGAAACCTTCCTTTCCCCCACTGGATTGTTTTGGTTCCTCGGTTGAAAATCAGATTATTTTTTAATGTCTGGCATTGATCTATTTTTCTATTATTATGCCAGTGCTACGATGTCTTGATTACCATAGCTTTAGCATAAATCTTGAAATCGGTTAGTGTAAATCCTCTAAAGTTGTTCCTATCCCAGGCCCTTTGCATTTCCGTGTAAATTTTAGAATCAGATTGTTGATTTAATTTTTATTATTTTAAAATTGTGGGGTACAATTCAGGGTTAGGTCTACAAATATTCATTGTGCAGCGACCCTTGTTGATGAGGTATGTCCCCCCCTCCCCAGGCAGATAACAACTACTGCTAATTCCACCTCTCTGCCCCCCAGATTGTTGATTTCTACAAAAAGGCTGTGGCATTTTTACTAGGATTTGGGAAGAAATGGCGTAAAAATGTAATCTTCCAATTCATGAACATGATACAATTTTCAATAATATTTCTAAATATACCACCTTATCAAAATCTTCCTCCTTAGTTCCTCTGGTTTCTCTCAGAAATATTGTGGATAAAGATGGAAATAATAGACACTGGGGACACCAATAAGGGGGAAGGTGGGGAGGGTTACGTTTCAGAAGTTACCTACAGGCACAGTGTTCACTGTCTGAGGATTTGGTCTCCCCTAGACCCAATCCTCACCACAACACAATATGTTCATGGAACGGATATGCATGTGTACTCTCCGAATCTAATATAAAAACATAAATTAATTAAAAAGAAGAAATGTCGTGGTTGTTAGGTCTTGCACATCTTTTGATATACTTATTCCTGCCTATGTTATGTACTTTGAAGCTATTGTAAATAGAATTTTAAAGCATTTTGTTGTCCAGTTGGTTTGCTGCCAATATTTAAAAATGCAATTGAGTTTTGTATGTTGACCTTGCGAAGTTCCCTGAGTAGTTCTAATAATTGATTTGTAGATTTCTTAGAGTTTTCTAAGTAAACAATCATGCCATCTGTGACTAGAGATGAACAGCTTTTCTTCTTCTTTTTTTAATCCTTGTGCTTTTCTGCCTTTTTTGCCTTACTTTAGGAGATAGGACCATCAATAAAATGCTGAGGAAAAGTAACAAAAGTGTTTTTTTTCTCAATCTTATGGGGAAAGCATTCAACATTTTGCTACTGAATACAATAATGGTGTTTTTTTCTTAGATGCTCTTTATCAGAATGAGGTAGTTCCCTTCTATTTCTAATTTACTGAGAGATTCCAGCATAATGGGCATTGCAATTGCTGTTTCACCATTGTTATATATTGTGATACTTGATTTACTAATATATCTTTGAGGATTTTTTATCCATATCCATGAGGGATATTCTGTGTTTAATTTTTTTTTGTAATTTCCTTGTCAGCCTTTGTACCAAGGTTATATGAGCCTCAAAAAATCAATTGAAAAGCAATATCCTACTTTTTATATTCTAAAAGAGTTCTGTGTTGATATTCATATTCATTCTTCTATGCAAACTAGAAAGAAAATACAAGTAAAATCAGCAGGATCTGACGTTCTCTTTGTGGGCACGTTTTTGATACTAGATTTGGTTTCTTTAATAGATATGAGAATATCCATGTTTCAATTTCAATTTACATCATTTGGTAAGTTGTAGTTCTCAAAAAATGTGCACTTTCATGTCAGGGGCAAAATTTATTTCCATAAAGTTGTTCCTCATATTCCCTTTTTGTCCTTTTAATGTCTATAGGTACAGTGGTGATAGTTTATACTTCACCTTCATTTTTGATATTAGTAGTTTGTGTTGTGTATCTTTTTTTTCTTAAAGGACTTCACTTTTTGGAAAAGTTTTACGTTCACAGCAGAATCGAGAGGAAAATACAGAGCATTCCCTTAAACTCCCTGTCCCCACATGCACGCTCTCACCTGTTATCAACCCCCCACCAGAACGGTACATTCAGCACAATTGAACTTGTGTTGACACATCATAGTCACCTAAAGTCTCTAGTTTTACGCTAGGGTTTTATCTTGGTGGTATACATTCTGAGTTTAAATAAATGCGTAGTGGCATGAATCCATCAGTAAAGTCACACAGAGAGTGTTTTCACTGTCCTAACCAGTCTCTGTGCTCCACCTGTTAATTCTTCCCCCACCCTCAATATCTGGCAACAACGTCTCTTATTACTGGCTTCATAGTTTTCGTTTTTCAAAGTGTTATATATTTGGAATCATACATACGGAGCCTTCATTTAGTAATACGCATTTAAGGTTCCCGTCTTTTCATAGCTTGACAGCTCATTTCTCTTTAGCACAGAGTCATATTTTCTTTGCATGTGGATGCCAAGGGGTACTAGTAGCATTTATTGAAAAGACAATCTCTGCTCTATTGTGCTGCTTTTATTCCTTTGTCAAAGTTCAACTGACCATACTTATGTGGGTCTATTACTGGGATCTCTATTCCGTTTCATCGACCAATTTGTCCATTCTTTTATCAATACCACACTGTGATTACTGTAGCTTTATAGTAAGTGTTTAAGTCAGATAGTGTCTTTTTTTTTTTTTTGTTGGAATCTCACTCTGTTGCCCAGGCTGGAGTGCCACAACACGCTCACAGTCACCGCAGCCTCAACCTGCTGGACTCAGGTGATTCTTCCACTTCAGCCTTCCAAGTAGTTGGAACTATGCACACATGCCACCATACCTGGCTAATTTTTTGATTTATTGTAGGGAAGAGGTCTCGCCAAGTTGCCCAGTCTGGTCTCGAACCCCAGGACTCAGGCAATTCTCTTGCCTCCGCCTCTCAAAGTGCTGGGATAACAGGTGTGAGCCACCATGCCCACCCATGTCAGTCTTTTAGTTTTTTTCTTTTTGTTCAATATTGTGTTGGCTATCTTATCTGTTCATTAAACTTTAGGATAAATTTTTTGTTAAATCTACAAAATAACTTGCTGGGATTTTTCTTGGGGCAGAATCTATAGATTAAGTAGAGAAGAACCAACATCTTGAAAATATTGAGTCTTGCTATCCATGAACATAAACTATCTTTTCATTTATTTAGTGCTTCTTTTATTTTTTCAACAGATTTTTGTATTTTTTCTTATATAGACATATAGATATTATATATATTTTGCTAAATTTATACCTAGTTAATTCTTGGGAGGTGCTGATATAAATGTTATTGTGCTTTTAATTTCAAATTCCACATATTCAGTGCTGGTATGTATGAAAGTGACTGACTTGTGTATATTAGCCTTGTATCCTGCAACATTGCTATAATTGCATATTAGTTCTGGATTTTTATTTATTTATTTATTTAATTTTTAAAATTTTTTTAGTTCTGGATTTTTAAAAATCAATTATTTGGATTTTCTACATAGGTGCTCATGTAATCTGCCAACATAGATAGTTTTATTTCTTCCTTTCTAATCTGTACACCTCTTGTTTTCTTTTATTGCTTTACTGAATTAGCTGCAACTTGATATTCCTTATCAAGTTGAGGAAGTTCTCCTCTATTCTTAGTTTTTTGGGAGTTGTTTTTTGTTTTTTTTTTATCATGAATGGGTGTTGGATTTTGTCAAATGTTTTTTCTACATTTATTTACATGATAATGTAATTTTCTCTTTTAGTTTGTTGATATGATGGATTTTGTTAATTGATTTTCAAATGTTGAAGTAGCCTTGCATACCTGAGCTAAATTCCACTTTGTCATGGTACATAATTCTTTTCATATATTGTTGGATTCAATTTGTTAATGTTTTGTTGAGGATTTGCATCTATGTTCATGAACAATATTGGTCCGTGGCTTATTTGTTTGGTTTTGGTATCAGGATAATATTGGATTCATAGAATGAGTTAGGAAATATTCTTTTTGCTTCTAACATTTGGAAGAAAATTGGTATTATTTCTTCCTTAAATGTTTGGTAAAATTCACTAGTGAACTCATTTGGGCCTGGTGTTTTCTGTTTTGGAAGGCTATTAATTGTTTCAATTTCTGTAATAAGCATATGCCTATTTCTTCTGTGAGTTTCGGCAGTGTATGCCTTTCCAGAAATTCATCCATTTCATCTAAGTTATCAAATTCGTAGGCCTAAAATTGTTCATGGTATTTTTTTTTTCTTTTTTTGAGAAAGCAGGATTTATGGAGAGGAGAGAAAACTCCCACAGTGGGAGGGTCCCAAAGGGGTTGCCCCATGGTATTTCTTTATTATCCTTTTGATGTCCATGGAATAGTAGTAATGCCTCTCTTTCTTTTTTGATATTGGTAATTTGTGTCCCTTCCCTCTTTCTCTTAGTCTGGCTAGAGGCTTATCTATTTTATAATCTTTTCAAAGAACCAACTTTTTGTTTTGTTGATTTTCTCTATTGATTTCTTGTTTTCAATTTCATTGATTTCTACCCGATTCTTATTATTTCTTTTCTTGTGTTACTTTTGATTTAATTTGCTCTTTATTCCTAGTTTCCTAAGTTGTAAATTTATGCTGTTTGTGGAGCTTATATTATTTATTTATTTATTTATTTATTTATTTATTTATTTTGAGTTGGAGTCTCACTCTATCACCCAGACTGGAGTGCAATGGCCGCTCCCGGTCACCGCAGCCTCGACCTGCTGGGCTCCGGCTATCCTTCCACCTCAGCCTTCCTAGTAGCCGGAATTACAGGCATGTGTCACCACGCCCGGCTGATTTTTTGATTTATTGCAGAGATGAGGTCTCGCCAAGTTGCCCAGGTGGGTCTCGAACCCGCGGGCTCAGGCAGTCCACTCACCTCAGCCTCCCAAGTTGCGGGATCACAGGCTGAGCCACCGAGCCCGGCTATTTTTTCTTTTTTATAAATTTTCTTCCAAGCACTGCTTTTGCTGTATACCACACATTTTGATTAGCTGTGTTTTCATTTTCATTTAGTTTATCTAATCAATAAGTCAAATTTTGACTTTTTAATTTTTTCAATGTATGTTTCTTTTATTTACTTCTACTCATTATTTTCTTCATTCGATTTACTTTGGGTTTATCTGTTTATCTTTTTTAGTCTCTTGTAGTGCAATCTTAGATCATTGACTTTTGTGACAGATTACATTTTCCAAAGATGATCATCACATCTCTCTTCCCACCTGCTTTTCTAGAACTTGACCACATTCTATCAAAAATAAAATCTAGTTTTCCCCCTTCTTGCATTCTGGGGGCTTCTGATTCACCTGTGCCTATACAACACAGTGGAAGAGTTGCTGTGTGACTTTCCAGTTAGGTTACGAAAAGTGATGTTGCTTCTCCCATGTCAGCTATACGCTGTAAGTTTTATTCTTGAAACCTAAGTCTTCATATGAGAAACTCAGCTGCCCTGAGGCCACAGTGCTTGTGAAAGTCATGTGGGAGGGGCCTGTGCAGGTGTTCTGGTGGGCAGTCCTAGCTTCTTAGTCCTCTCAGCTCAGGAACCAGAAATATGAGTGGATGAACATCCAGGTGAGCTTAGTCCCAGCCACTGACTCCTCCCCAAACTTTAAGTTGTTTCACCAGATGCCCCTTCATTTTCCAGGTGCTATAGTACCCTAAAATTTAGCATCCTGTGTGGTGCTTCCTGAAGCCTGTCCTTTAGCACAAGACTATTAGAAGAAAGAAAGAAAGAGAGAAAGAAAGAAAGAGAGAAAGAAAGAAAGAAAGAAAGAAAGAAAGAAAGAAAGAAAGAAAGAAAGAAAGAAAGAAAGAAACTCACCTGCGGCCAGTTCATTCTTCCAAGTATCAACTCGCCTCTAATTTCTGCCTTCTCTTTGGTACCTTTGGTGACTTTGAGCAAGTTGGTCTGATAGAAGTGACTCAGCATATATCAGAAGGGAAACTCAGCTTATGCCTTGCAAATCCATGAAATTATATTATCTGACTATTTACATTAACAGAGGGTTAATCTGCTTAATATAAAGACTTAGTATTTGTCACCATTTTAGTAAACTTATTTAAGAATAAAAAAAAATTTTTGGATATGTTAGGAGTCTCACTTCTGAAACCCAAAGTCTCCATCAGCAACCAGACTGAGAAGGACTTGAGTTCAACTCAAGGGACAGAGCAGTCATCAATACTGACCTGATCCTCGCTGTTTGTGGAGCTTATGGACTAGTCGGGGAAAGAGACTTTACGCAAAAAGGTTATACAGATAACTAATCAATGAGAACAGTGCTACGTGGTAAGAAGTGGAGAGCTCAGCAAGCGTGCACAATGTTGACCGTGACGTAGACTTGGGTGCCAGGGAGGAAGGTGCCAGAGAAGGTTGTGCCTGAAGTATGAGCAGGAGCGAGCTGGGTGAAGAATGGGAAAAGAGGAGGGAAGACAAGTTTGGGGAATGGAGGGTGTCGGTGTCACTGGACAGGGGTGGGATGGGTGGGGAGGGGATGAGGCAGTGGTGTGAGTGGACGCGGGCTGGGTGCTGTGGAGAGGAGACGCTCAGGCGAAGCTGAAGAAAGAGGTGGTGGAGGCGGGGGCAGGTCACGCTGTGAAAGACGTCGAGGGGCTGACAGTACCCGGCACAGACACTGGACGGGACTTGCCTTCCTTTCCTCGGGCCCTCTGGATGGCTCTGTGCTGCTCTCCATGGCAGTCCAAGGTGGTGAGAACCTATGTAGGAAGGCACACAAAGGGCCCTGACTGAGGGCCTTCATCTAACATTTTATTTTATTTTATTTACTTATTTTTTTTGAGTTGGAGTTTCACTCTGTCACCCAGACTGGAGTGCAGTGGCCGCTCCCGGCCACCGCAGCCTCGACCTGCTGGGCTCCGGCGATCCTTCCACCTCGGCCTTCCGAGTAGCCAGAATTACAGGCACGCGCTACCACGCCCGGGTGATGTTTTGATTTATTGTAGAGATGAGGTCTCGCTGCCCAGGCGGGTCTCGAACCCGCGGGCTCAGGCCATCCACTCACCTCAGCCTCCCAAAGGCGCGGGATGACAGGCTGAGCCACCGAGCCCGGCCACCTAACATTTTAAAGAGGTCAAGATGAAGGGGTCATTTCTTTCCAAATGGATGCATGACACGCCAGACAACGAACCCGAGTGCTCTTGAAATGACTTTCTAGTTGGGAGCTGGCCAGAATGGAATGTCGACAGCAAATTGTTCAGGTTTTTATTTTCTTTACTTCACCTGCTTTTGAGAATGATCTCAAAGAATGCTTTCCTTAGAGTCTCTGTACACCGTTTAAGTTAACGGCAGGGAATCCCTCACAGAAACCCAAATAAGAAACCCTGGAATTAAATTAGCCCCAAGCTATCTTAAGCAAATATTCTACAAGAGAAATTGTGTTATCTAACTGGCCAGTTGATTCGTGGCTTTTTTCAGCTTCAAGAAAGACTTTAAATGGCATCCCTGTGTGTTACTCTCATTTCAAATCCTCTGGAGCAGATAAACATTATCATGAAACTGGCCAAGGATGAAATTTAAATAAGTAATGGTTGGAAAGGATGACGGTAAGAGTTTCCAACCCACAAAAACAGACAAATTAGTTTAATTAACTGCAAAATTTGGAGGACAAAGATATGGGGGAAATTATTTATGTCGATGTGTAATGAATGCTCAATATTTTTGTAAACAAATGTGTTAGGAGAAAGGAATCTCACCAGTGTGATTATTTTTTTAAAAAAATGCACCACCAGAGAGCGATTTGGAGCCAAGAATATGGTTTTCTTTTCATATGTTACTGTTTCTTGATATGGCAGTAAAGAGGGCAGGCTGGTCCTCCCCAAAACAGTCCTTCCTCTGTTGCACCATCATGCCACACTGCCAGTTTGACTGTAGTTCAACCATTGCGCATATCTGTGTGGGGATCATGCTGGCTTCTCATGTGGTTGAATCATTGTCTGGACAGAGAAAATGGAAGCTGCCTCCACACTGGAAGCAGCCATCTTTGCCTGATGACTGCGTTGCAGAGTGGAGGAAACTTTAAATAGATAGCAGGGAATGCTATGGAGTAGTGGAAAGCCATAACCTTGGCCCAATGGTTAGCAAGAGATGTCTTCACAACACAGTGGGCAGCTAATTCTGCAGCTCTCCCTTCCCTATCACGAAGCTAAGGTGTTCTTGAATTCATTCTGCTACGCATGAACACCCATGTGCACACACAGAGGCCGCTCTGCTCTTTTTTAACTCTGGTTGTGTAGAAGTGGTCCACCCCACCCTGATGTGGTAAGTTAGCAGCCAATGTGCTTCCCATCTAGAGAATTAGGAAAGCATTTTGGCAAGGCCAGGGTGTAAGGTAGTTTGTAGGGAAGATCTACTGATTTTGTCTGCCCAGCAATCTTTTTCTGTTTTGCCTCCCTTTCCTCTTCCTTCCTTCGACATCCCCCCGCTCCTTTTCCCTCCTCCTGGCATCAGGCCCCCAACCGTTCCCTGTGGATCAGTTGGGGCTGCCAATCACAGGTTACCCTGACTGTGGACTGTAACTCAGACCTTGGCCGATTATGGTACCTTGTAGCTCTGAACATGAAGATTAGCTCCCTGGGGAAGGTTTATAATTTAAGCACAGTCCATCCGAATTCATTCCTGGGAGTACTGTGCAGACACTGGGAGAAGGAGGATCTTTCTGCTGGGGAAGATAAGCCAGGAGGAAGTGACTCGAGGACTGCGTCTTCCATCCTTTTTTTGCAACGTGCAGATGCTGAGCAGAGAAGAGGGAGACACATTGTTTGGGTATAGTTGCGACCCTAATTTCAGTCTCTGAGGCTCTAGTTCTTACAGTCAGCCCTTCCTTCCTTGCTTCCATCCACCCTTCCATCCTTCAACAATAGTGATCTCAAAAATAACTATTTTTGAGAATTTATGCCGTTTCAGATACTCTTCTAAGGGTGGGGGAAATTATGGTGAACAAGATACACAAGGTTCTAGTTACCTTGGTTCTTACAGGCAAGGTAGAGGAAATTGACAGCAGATGACTAAGCAAATAAGTAATTACAATAACTGCAAATAGTGATAAGTGCTGTGAAGAAGATAATACAGGGGGTGATGTGATAAAGTCTGACTCTGGGTGGGGAGGTTGGCCAGGTTGGCAGGCATGTTCAGGGAAGGCTTCTTTGAAGAGGTGAGGATTGAGCTGATACCTGAAGTTCAAGAAAGAATTCATCATGGGGAGATCTGGAGGGCAAGAAGTTCAACAAAACAAGCAGCTAAAACAGAGGCCTTATGAGGAAAAGCGTGGGGTGTGAGAAGTAGAAAAAATAAGTGATGGCAGGCAAAGGGAGGTAGGAGAAAGTGAAATAAGATGGGGTTGGAGACTATGTAAGACTTAGAGTTTCCGGCCAGGAGAAGAGATTTCATTCCAGGGGCGGAGGTAAAACTTTTAAAAGCAAGAAGGTGACATCACCAAATTTGAGTTTGAAAAGGACTACTTTGTCTACTCTAAAAGAATAGTTATCTAGAGGAAAAAGCAAAAGCCAGAAAACCAGTTCAGTATTGCTTTTGTATTAATTAGGATGATTGTAACTATATCAAAGCTAATAAGAATATGGTTATACTCTTATTGATACACATGGTCCCAGAGTGGTTCTCCAGCCTCACAGACACCATTCAGAACCCAGGCTCTTTCTGTCTTTTAGTGTGTTATGCTCAACCCATGAACTAGGTTTTAGGCCTTCATTCTCTTGTCTACAAGACAGCTGCCTCAGTTCCAGGCATCTCACATGGACACACAATGGCTGGATGATGACGGGATTCTCCTCTCCTATCCTTTTTTATCGTCAGAGAAAACCCTTCCCAAAGCCTCTTGCCAACCCAGAAACCAGAAGTGGGTCACATGCAAGGGGAGAACAGAATCACCAAGGCTGCGTTAGATCCACTGTGGTTCGTTCCTTTCAGTGAGTGCATGGAAGGGTGAACACCTGAACAAAATCAGAATTTATCAATAAGGAGAAAGGGCGGCAACTAAGATGGTCTGCCATGATTTACCTAGTTACTCTGAATAACCCATGTAACTTTTTAAAAAGTCTTAAATTCCTCCCTACTCCCGGTCTTTCTCTCTTTTAAACTCTGATAGATAGAGGGAGAGAACGTGTGCAGTCCTAAACATCTTGGTCTCGGTTTGGCTGACCCTTGAAAACCACTAGGAACTATAATTCATAGTGGGTCTTTCTGGATTGTCATTTTAAAATCTTGTTTGCCATCTTTTTTTCTTTCTCCTCTTGAGTTGGAGTCTCACTCCGTCACCCAGGCTGGAGGGCAATGGCACACTCACGGCCACCCCAGCATCGACCTGCTGGGCCCTGGCAGTCCTTTTGCCTCCGCCTTCCAAGAAGCTGGAACCACAGGTGCGCGCTGCCAAGCCCGGCTAACTTTTTTGGATTGGTTGTAGAGACGAGGTCTCGCCAAGTTGCCCGGGCTGGTCTCGAACCCACGGGCTCAGGCAATTCACTCGCCTCGGCCTCCCAAAGTGCTGGGATGACAGGCTGAGCCACCAAGCCCAGCTAAATACTCTTCTTGACCACAAATGAGCCCTCTGTTTGTCCGATCTGGGTTGAATGGGGTCAAAGATGGTGACTGGTAATTCCTGCTGACATTGTTTCAAATCATCACGCTCCTGGCCCATACCCTCATCCTCTTTGTATTTCTCACTTGCTCGTCAGCGTGTCCTTCTTCCCTCTTATCTGTTGCGATCCACTGAGCTCCTCTCTGCCGGGACTCAGCGGACATTCTTCTCCTCTGATGACCCTGCTCTGGCTTCCTTGATTGGTCCAGGCTCTGACTCCACAGCTTCATCAGGAAGCCCTGTCCGCTCCCACTGCCGTCTTCGTTGCTCGCTGCTGATCCCCCGTCACCGAATTGTTTACTCTCAACTTAGCTGGAGGAGACGTTTTTTTTCTCTGGGAGCCCCAGATAGCTGTTCCGGATTCCTTTCCAAAGCTGGATTGCTGCTTCTACCTTATGGGCTCTCTCTCACTGTCCTTGACATAGTGACTATAGCCGTTTCTTACTGAAGTTAGTCTGACTTTGATTTCTTTCACTTGCTACCATTGTGCCTGACTAAATATGTTTGCCTCATACAGCCTGCATTCTAGATGGGGATAGAAAGCTAAGTATAAATAAGTAGGGCTTAAAAAGGAAGACTGCCTTGTCCTATTTAATCAGCTGAGTCAGGGACAGTGGGCAGAATTTTCTTGGTTGTCAGCTTTGTGGTCTTTTCACTTTCTTGAAGTCATTTTTGTGAAATTTTCTTTTCCAGCCCAGCCTTGGTCTTTACTTAGAATTATTCAAGTCAATGCCCAGGTTTTCCCAAGGGAAATGGGCAATGGCAGAGTCCACTGTTGAACATACCTCCTATAACTTTGGGGTCATGCTTTACTGAGTCTCCCAACTAGAAATCCCTTTTAACTGGACACTGGGTCTGACTTTATGCACAAGCAGTAAGTAGCTAGTCAATTGGAGATATTCAAGAAGAAATTACAAGACTCTAGCTGGGGAGGGGAGAGGAAGGAAGCCCAGCAACTCACTTTCATGTCAGCTTGAATTTGTTTATTACATTAGCTGAGAAAGGAGTTACTCAAAGTGGTGTAGAAAGGGGCTATAGGCTATGTGCATTTTTATAAGGCTGATGGTTGAGTAAGACATGATCCAGGGGAGTATCAAAGACTCTTGTGGTTAGAAGGAATCTTCAAGTCTGTCTGTCTCATTTTCTGTTTAAGACTTTGTAGTCTAGGACTGTGAATCTGAGGTATACACTTTAGAGGGTTCACAGACACCCTAAAATAAGTGGAAACTTTGAGAAGTTTTTGGAAGAAAGGTTTGCTAGGACTTGAATGGCCCTCCAAAGTCCACATGCTGGAAACATAATCCCCAGTACAACAGTGCTGGGGAGTGGGGTCTCATAAGTGGCGATTAGCTCACGAGGGCTCTGCCCTCATGAATGGATTAATGTCATTATCGAGAGAGAGGTTTTGTTATAAAAGTGAGTTCAGCCCTCTCTGGTTCTCTTATGGTGCTTTCTTACGATGTGATGCCTTCCACCATGTTATGACCCAGCAAGAATGCCCAGATGCAGCTCCTCAGTTTTGGACTTCCCAGGCTAGAACCGTAAAAAATAAATTTCTTTTCATTATGAATTACCCAGTCTATGGTATTCTGTTATAACAATACAAGATGGACTAAGACAGAATGAATGAGTTTCATTAGTTTCTCAAAATGCTTCTATGATTAAATAGAGTTACATCACAAAAGGTTGCCCTTAATGCTGTTTTATGTGAATCCTTGTGCACCTGAGCTCAGGGCAGGAACACTCCGGTGCCTGAGAACTCCTCCTTCTCTCTCTGCTGCTTTCCTTTCCCCTTCCCCTTCCCTCTTTGGAAAGCAGCCAGCCTAGTGCCAGCTTCTCAGAGTGGGATTTGCAGGCCCCTCAAGGTACATGACGGGAGATGGGAGGCTCCAGGTTAAACTCGGACCATCTTCCCATAGGGATACTTTCATGAGAAAATTTTGATAAAAACGTATTTTAGTAGTTAAGAAAAAACTCACATAAGATAGCTGAGTAAATGTAAAACTTCCATGAAGTTGGAGGCCAAAACATGAGACTTACACTCAGTAGCTCCTTTGGGCTCTGTCCATTCACCTTGAAATAACATTTTACTCCTACTTGGGGATATTTAGGTCTTCAGGAAAAAAGTTGCAGAGGCACTGGTGTATTAAAAAGGGTACAGTTTCTGGAGTAGAAAAACCTGGGTCCCAAATGCAGCTCTGCCTCTTATTAGTTCCATGTCCTTGCGAAAAGCATCTTAGCTTCTGGAAGACATCCCTTCCTCATGTATAAAATAAGGACAAGCCGGGCTCGGTGGCTCAGCCTGTAATCCCGCACCTTTGGGAGGCTGAGGTGAGTGGATTGCCTGAGCCCGCAGGTTCGAGATCCGCCTGGGCAGCGAGACCTCATCTCTACAATAAATCAAAAAATCAGCCGGGTGTGGTATTGTGCGCCTGTAATTCCAGCTACTCGGAAGGCTGAGGTGGAAGGATCACTGGAGCCCAGCAGGGCGAGGCTGCGGTGGCCGGGAGCAGCCACTGCACTCCAGTCTGGGCGACAGAGTGAGACTCCAACTCAAAAAAAAAGAAAAAAAAATAAGGACAACTAGACCTTCCTTATGTAAGAGTTGTGGGTTTCAAGGAAATGAAGGCTGAGGGGTCCCTGGCCCTGCTTTGCGTGGCACTTTCTCTTCTATCTGCGTGAGGAGCTGGAACCTGCTTCCAGAAAACTCTCTCACTGGTCCTAGTTCTCTCTTCTGGGATCTTGGGAGTAAGTATATTCAATTCCCATTCCCCAACACAATCTTTCAGTCACATTTTCTTTTTTATTGTGGTAAAACACGCACAACCTAAAACGCACCATTTTGACCATTTTAAAGCACACACCTTAGAGACATTTATTACATTCACAGTGTTATGCAACCATCACCACGAGGTAGTTCTGGAACTTTCCCATCACCCACAGAACACCGACACCCCACCAGAAAGCCCAGACTCGTTAAGCAGTCACTGCCCGTTCTCCCCACCCCCAGTCTCTGGCGACCTCTAGTCTGCTTTCTGTCCTTATGGATCAGCCTCTCTGGAGGATGTTTCGCATAAATGGAGCCGTACAATAGATGGCCTGTGCTGTCTGGCTTCTGCTTTCCTTGAGCTCTGAGCAATGGCGGGACCAAGGAGGACTCAGGGTGAAGGACGGCAGGGTGCTCTGAGGGAGGGGGTAAAGACCGATGCATTTCAGCTCGCAATTTAGCCCTAGCCCCACCCCCAGCCCCTGCGCCTGGCAGACACAGTCCAGCCAAGCTGCCACAGGCCACGGGGCCTGGCACGGGCACCTGCAGCAGCCGTCTGAGTGATGAGTCGGAAGCCGGGGGCACTGTGCCATCCAAGGTCGGCTTGGGCAGCAGGTGCTTGGGAAGCCATCGTTCAAGCTGGCAGAGTCCAGCTGGCTGCTGCGCGCTGTTTATCCTTGTATGACACAACAGAGTCTCGTTGCAGGAGCAGTGCTCGGGCAAACAGTCACAGGGAAGGCAGACCAGACTGGTCTGGCCATGGCCTTTGGAAAGGCAGAGAGGCGGCCAATGTGTGCAGCCAGCGAGCTGCCTGGGTAATTAAATCGCTCCCAAGGAAAACCTTGTTTCAGCACTAAAGGTCACGGCTATGATTTGTCTGTGATTCTTTGTCAATACGTTTTTCTAACCAAGTACCACATAAAGAGTCCATTATGCGGGCTTCGGGGCAGCCTGCACGCCCAGGGATGGGAACAGGAAAATGTGTGGCTAGCCTTGTTAAATGCACCGTTGAACACATCCCAGTCGCTCTCCATCCTCAAGTCTACCTTTTGTTTACTCAAGTTCTTGTTCACGTGAGGGGAAAATTAGTGCAACTAGAAGTTTAGGGTCTCATAAAAGGCTTTAACTGGTTTCACAAAGATATTCACAGATGACTGCGCAGTAAACACCGGGAAGGCGCAGAGCTGGGTGAGGAGTTGGGAGAATGGAGCCCTCAATTGTGTTTGTGTTTTGCTCTCCCAGTTACAGGTTGGCTACCGTAAATCACAGGTAGTTGCAGGGATTTCCTCTCTCCCCTGGGTCCTTTCCTGTCCGCTCTCACGGAGAGACCTGGAGAAATAGCCGTATCCAACGCCAGCTCAGAGCTTGAGCACGGCAGGCATTTTCAGGGGTTCCTTCAGGAGGCCGGGCGTTGGGTGATGGCTCGAGCACTTGGGCCCATCTGTGGCAGCAGGAGGGCTCTAGGGCCACAGGCAGCCTTGACCACGGCAACCAGCACCCCACAAAAGTCAAAGGGAGTTTCCGGCTGATCAAGGAACAACAGCCCAAGTGGCGGAGTCTCCCCTAAGCTGATGGGAACTCCAGTTAAACCCCTTGTCTTCCATAAAGCCTTAAATTAAAGAGAAGCTATGAGTATACCCTTCTCTCAAGTAAAGTTAGGCCAGGGGAGGTGTGGCAGCATCACAACGGTGTCAGAGACGGAAGCGCCTTTGATCCTTCTGTTCTTCCATTCCTTAGTGTGTGGATTCTGTTTTAGCTGGGACTGGGTGTGTTGCATAATATACAAGATGAACATGTGTTTAGTTTCTGTGTTATATGAAGGAAGTCTAGAGGTAGGAAACCCAGTTTGGTGACTCTTTGATGTCATCAGGGACCAGGTTCCTTGTAGTTTATTCCTCTACTGTACCCATAGCCTGGGGAGAGCTGTCCCACCCATTAGATCTGAGTTCCAGGCAACACAATGGAGGAAGGGAGAAGGGACCATTTCAAGCTTGTTAAGAAGACTTCTCAGAAGTGTCATGTTCACGGGTAGAACTTAGTTCCATAGTTACACTGAGCGGAGAGGGAGGCTGGGAAAAGCCTCCTAGCTGGACACCTTACTGGATCCCACAGCGTAGGTCTTCTTTGCTGAGGAAGACAGTGAGAATGGATTTGGAAAGGCAAATAGAAGTTTGTACTTCAACCCCTGCAGTCTGTCACTAGCTTGCCAAACGTTTTTAGATGTGTCTGAATCATTAGGAGTGAGCAGCAGAAGACTTTGGATCAAAATATGATGCTAGTCATATGTATAATGCATGGATATGCCTGAGTATATAATGCATGTATATAATGCCCGAGTCACAGAAGATGCACACAGAACTTTGGTTTCCTTTTCACAGCACCTGGCCCAGAGGTTAATATTCAATCCCACTTTCTGGTTGATTCGTACCTTATCCTCATCAAGTTTTTAGAGTATTTCGGTTCTTCCCTGAAATACTTTCTGGCCCTGAAGGGGAATTTTTAGAACTGTTTCATTCATCTTTGCACTTTCAGTGTTAGAATAACTGTGTGTGTTTGTGTGTATGTGTGACAATACATGTGCATACCTGAGAACAGAAGCGGAATCCAGGAGACTGCCCACTCTGAATGGACTAGGGGCCAAGAGGCTGGCACTGAGGTTAGAAAATAGAAAGCCTGCAGTTTGGAGGTGATGCAGATTAGGGTGAAGGTGGCCAGTCATTAAGATGAAACCAAGATGAAGTGGTAATTTTATTGATTTGTTCTGAAATGCATGTGGAAGAATAAGCCTGTGATTCAGAGCCAGCGTTCTAGGTTCAAATCTTACCCAGTTATGAATATGACCTTTGCCCTCAATTTCTTCATTCATGCAACAAAGACTTTCTAGAAACCAGTCCACGAGGCTGGGCTCTCTTGGGTCAGGCATGTGGGAGGTTTCAGGATGAACCCAAATGAACTTGCTGGCAGGTTCGATGTCCATTGAGAAGATGAGTCTGAAGGAAAATTCTGGGTGGAATCTAAGAAATGCGGCATGAAAACAGAAGGCCAGCGAGGCAAGAAGAGTCGAATGTGGGGCTGGAGGGGACGGGCCCCAGAGGAAACGGGAGAAACAAATCTGCAACTGAGGTAGCCAGAAATCAATGTACTCAGGGGCCAGCCGAGCTGAGGAAGAACTAAGTCAATGCGGGTGGGCCATCAGCCCCAAACTCCTCTTGCATCTGAGCTTCCTGGGCCTGGGAGAAGTTCTCGAAGCGGGGAGCCTCTCAGAACAGGGCTACGTGTTACTGGGGCCTCTTACTGCTCTAAAACCGCCACGACTCCAGGTTGAATAAAGAGGAGATACGATTCTGAGGAGACACAAGCTCTTCCTGGGGAGCCGCCGCCTGGGTTCTCTAGTCCCACTTGGCCTCGGGCAAGCCACAGGCTTCCACAACTCTAGAGCAGGGACGCGCACTGTCAACTTCAGGGTATTCGAAGGAAGATAGTTCTCTGCCGGGTGGCAATGAATGGGCTAGTCCAAATCCAAAGACCATGGAGAGTCTCTGAGAGTCACTGTACTCAGTTTGCTTTGAAGAGGACAAACCTTATGTGATGTTCCTCTCTGGTTTGGGGAAAGAAAAGCAGGGATGGGGGGGTGGGGAGGTGGGGGATGGGAATGCACAAAGGCCCAGAAAACGTGCAGAAAAATTAGAAGTATTGAATCTAAAAGTCCTGTGCAGGCATATAGTCTTCACTGGGAAAGACAGGTGATGAGACTTCTTGAGGATCCCAGGCATTTTTCAGATACTCTCAAATACGCCAGCCGAGTCAGGTGTGTGTGCTTCGAAAGAGCTTTTCAACTTTCCGTAGGCTAGGATCTCAAAATGCTGCTCAGAATGCAGAAATCACGGGGCTCTTTATCCCAAGTCTCCGAAACTCTTCTGCACAGAAGACGGACTAGTTCCCGGTGCTCTGGTGTTTGATTTGAGGGGCACCACGTGCAACAGAGAGGCAGGAGCAAGACGGTGGGAAATGAGCCCAAGCTCCTCACGTCATGGGCATTTATCCTATCGTGGCGAAGATGGGAAGAGAGGACGTTTGTAGGGAACCCAGTCAAACGCTCCCTGCTGAGCCGAGCTGCAGTCAGCTGGGCCTGAGGGATTTCTCGGTATGATGAGAAAAAACAGAGTGTAGTGTGTTTCAGACAAAATGAAAGGGCATTTCTGTTTGCTTCTCTCGTATGTCTTGAGACTCTATCAAAAAATAGAATCAGGATGTGCTTTGGCAGTTAGATATTTCCATATTTCCAGCTGGACTCAAACAATTTTTAGAATCTATTTACAAGTAGAGACTCATTTTTTTTCATGTTAGGAAAAAGCTACCTTTTGCCAAGGTAAGAAACAAATGAGTCAAATCTGAAAAACAGCATCCTGAAGGTTTGAAATAGTATTTTGAAGGTTGAATCATTATGAATGCTTATGATGTAAGACATACTAATTCCACCCAAAGTACAGCTTGGAATATGTAAGGAGTACACCACTTTTCTGTAATCTACAAAATTCACGAAGATATGTTGAGGAAGAGGCTCAGAGAAGATGGCAGCAGAGCCAGTTGGACCGTGTGAGTCTCTGTGTGGGCGAGTGCGTGTGCGGGTGAGTTTGCAGCATGTCTGTGTGCAAGTGGGCGTGCGAGGGGCTGGCGGAGCGGGAGCAAGTGGCCAGGGCTGTCCTGGTGAAGCGACTGGGGCCACAGCTGCTGTGCTTGGACCCTAGCGCTTGCTGGGGCGCCGAACCAACGAGCCCTTCCCGGGCAGAAGCC
>NW_007260346.1:0-817 GCF_000164805.1 Carlito syrichta
ATCTAGAAAAGAATTTACTTTATCTCTACTTACCTTTACCCCTTTATGTTTCAAAGCTTTGCACATAATACGAATATAGGCTCTCCTTTCCTTGGAGCTGCAGTTCCCCATAACTGTAATAACAAACAATATACACAATATACAGTAATTTTACAGTAATTTTACAAGGATTGAATCGCTCTACACGGCGATAAGTCACACAGTCCGTCGGCGACGCTAAACACTGACTTGCCTATCAACCCACGCACTCCGGGGGGGCTGCAGCACCCTAAGGCAAGGTCCGTCCAGAAACGAGATGAATGAACAAATGGGGAACATATATACATACAATTACCGGAGTCAGGTCCCTGGGTTCAGGCGCCAAAGCTGTCGGAGACCCGCTCCAACCTTGGAGGGAAGGGTTAGGACCCACACCGGAGAATCTGGACGGCGAGAAGAGACCACTCGGAGGCAGTTCTTCTGGGAACAGTCTGATCAGGACTGAAGCCAAATTTTATTTGGACTCCTTCCAACTTATACCATTTTCTATACCCTCCAGCAGTGTGATAATCACTTGCTGGGGGTGTACAAGTTCCGTGCTTTACAAACTATGCATCACAAGACCATCATGAGATTTGCAAGTTCCAAGCAAACAATTCGAATTCTATGATGCCTGTCGTGCTTCACAAAACCCACATTAAGGTCACAGGTGCACAATTTCAATACAGATCATTCAAAGTGTTTTCCATAATGTTCAATGAATCATTCATATTATACTCTTTGTTCTAAACCCTGATCAATACAAAAAACTTTTCTAAGTTGACTCTAAGTTTACTGA
>NW_007260346.1:1318-2032 GCF_000164805.1 Carlito syrichta
CAATTCTTTTATAAATCTTATAGTAACTATTATATTTGAATAATGTAGCAAAAGGAAACAAAACAGCAAGCATAAATTTACACAACTATGAGTGTATATATATATATTTTATCCTAACAAGTCTACTCTAAAAATCAAATAGTAGCTGTCACACTCTTGAACAAGGAAATGCATGGCCACCATGATGGTGGCTATGGGCTGAAGCAGACAGAGTTTCAGTAATTAACAAAACAAAAGAAAACGTTCTGCCTGGCTAGGGGCAGGGTGACAAAACTATTATGGTAATTTAGTTTCTAATCTTAGCCCTAGGGGAAACATCTTTCGGGAACAAGAGCTGACTACCCAGTCTACCAGGAAATAGAAGTTAAAAAATATCTAGAAAGAAATAAAACTTAGACAGAGAAAAATAATTCTGCTGTGCACTCTCCATCAGGCATATTGATATTTACTTGTAAGTTTTACTGCCATGTGTGCACACTGTTCACTAATCACATACCAATATTATAGGTATAACTGATATCCTATGTCAGAGGTGATCTTCCAGATGGGCCTTTACAGGCCTCAGCCATGTAGCTATAGATGTTGGCTCCCAACATTAGGCCTTTATCTGACCTGAGGTTGGCAAATACATTTTCCCAGGCTGTGGGTTGTCTCCCTGCTCTTTTGATAGTTTCTTTGGCTTTGCAGAAGCTTGTCAGTTTAATGAGGTCCCAC
>NW_007260346.1:2052-3062 GCF_000164805.1 Carlito syrichta
CTGGCTATTCTTGGTTGTTTGTGTTTCCATATGAATTCCTGTATTGTTTTTCCTAGGTCTGAGAAGAATGTTGCTGGTAATTTGATGGGTATTGCATAAATCTGTAGATTGTCTTAGGTGGGATGGACATCTTCACAATGTTGATTCTTCCAATTCATGAGCATGGGATATTTTTCCACTTTTTGATGTCACCTTTGATTTCTTGGAGTGGTGTTTTGTAGTTTTCATTGTAAAGGTCTTTCACATTTCTTGTTAGGAAGATGCCAAGGTATTTCATATTTTTTTTGTGTGTGGCTATTGTGAATGGAATTGTGCTTTTTTTTTTTTTTTGAGTTGGAGTCTCACTCTGTCACCCAGACTGGAGTGCAGTGGCCACTCCTGGCCACTGCAGCCTCGACCTGCTGGGCTCTGGTGATCCTTCTGCCTCAGCCTTCCAACTACAGGCGTGCGCTACCACGCCCAACTAATTTTTTTTATTTATTGTAGAGATGAGGTCTCGCCTGCCCAGGCGGGTCTCGAACCCACGGTCTCAGGTAATCCACTCACCTTGGCCTCCCAAAGGTGCGGGATTACAGGCTGAGCCACTGAGTTGTGCTTTTTATTTGGGTTTCTGTTTGTTTATTTTTGGTGTAGATAAATGCAATTGTCCTTTGCATATTTATTTTATATCCTGAAACTTTGCCAAAGGCCTGGAAAGCCATCAGTGTAAGGAGGTTTTTGACAGATTCTCTTGGGTTTTCAAGGTACACAATCATGTCATCTGCAAAGAGAGATAACTTGGCTTCCTCTTTTCCTATTTGGATACCACTGATTGCCTTCTCTTCTCTGATTTCTCGAGCCAGGACTTCCAATGCTATATTGAACAGGAGGGGTGAGAGTGGGCATCCTTGTCTTGTTCCAGGTTTCAAAAGAATGGTTCCAATTTTTGTCTGTTTAGGAGTATGCTGGCTGTGGGTTTCTCATAGATGGCTTTTACTATTTTGAGGTATGTTCCACATATGCCTAGATGT
>NW_007260346.1:3295-4885 GCF_000164805.1 Carlito syrichta
TAAGGTTTTCAAGTTTGTTTCCATACAAGTGTACATAGTAGTCTCTAATGATCTTTTGTATTTCTTCAGGGTCAGATGTTACTTCATTTTTTGTGTTTCTTATTGTGTTTATGCAAGTTTTTTCTCTCTTTTTCTTGGTCATTCTAGCTAGGGGACCACCGATCTTATTTATCCTTTTGAAAAACCAGGTTTTTGTTTCATTGATTTTTTTGTATTATCTTTTTGCCTTCTATGTCCTGGATTTGGGCTTTTATTTTGGTGATCTGAATTCTTCTGTTGAAATGAGGGTTTTGGTGGTCTTGCTCTTCCAGCTTCCTTAGGTGGCCTGTCAGGCTTTTAAATTGTGATCCTTCCATTTTCTTCATGTGTATTTGTAGGGATATGAATTCTCCTCTTACAACAGCTCTCATGGTGTCCCAGAGATTTTGGTAAGATGTCTCTTCATTTTCATTTGTTTTCAGGTATCTTTTAATCTCTGTTTTGATTTCATTGCTGACCCAGGAGTTCAGCATCATGCTGTTTAGTGTCCATGTCTTTGTGAGTTTTGGGGGGACCTTGCTGTTGTTAATGTTTATTTTTATTCCACTGTGGTCTGAGAAGATGCATGGTAGAATTTCGGTCCTTTAAAATTTGCTTATGCTTGATTTATGGCCAATATGTGGTCAATCTTAGAGTAGGTTCCATATGGTGATGAGTAGAATGTTTATTCTGTGGTCGTTGGATGGAGTGTTCTGTAGGTATCAATTAAGTTCATTTGGTCAAGAGTCACATTGAGGTTCTGGATCTCATTGTTGATTTTTTTGTCCTGATGATCTGTCTAAGGTTGTGAGTGGGGTATTGAAGTCCCCAGCTATGATAGTGTTGGAGTTGATATCTTTTGGGAGTTTACATAAAAGCTGCTTTATGAAAGTTGGTGCTCCTATGTTGGGTGCATATACGTTTAAGATGGATATTTCTTGTTGACGGATTGAAACTTTTATCATTATGTAGCGGCCTTCTGTATCTTTTTAAATTTTTAATAGCTTGAAGGGAATTTTTTCTGAAATTAAGATCACGACTCCTCCTTTCTTTTGTGTTCCATTCGCCTGAAAGTTTTGTTTCCCATTCTCTTACTTTGAGCCTGTGAGTGTCCTTTCTAGTGAGATGAGTCTCTTGAAGGCAATAAATTGTTGCCTGGTGATATTTTATCCATTTTGCCATTCTATGTCTTTTCAGTGGTGAATTTATCTGTTCACATTTAGGCTAATTATTGAAATGCAAGAGTTGATAGCTGTCATAAGGTTCTTACACAGTTGTTATTCCTGTTTGTTTGTTGTCTTCTTTTTGGTTTTGGAGTTGGTTCATGTGTGTTTTTAATCTTTTTCCTGTACTCTTGTGAAGAATGTTGTTATTTTTTCCTTTTCATCTGTGTTCTGTACTTTCTTAAGTGTTTCTTGTAGAGGTGGTCTGGTGGCAGTGTAAGTTCCTAGGGACTGGATACCTGGAAAAGATTTTAATTCTCCCTCAGTAATGAAGCTTAGCTTGGCTGAATAGGTTATTCTTGGTTGAAATTGTTTATCCTTTAGAACTTTGAAGATAGGGCTCCAGGCT
>NW_007260346.1:5209-8250 GCF_000164805.1 Carlito syrichta
GAAGGTTTTGTTCTGTCTTTTTAAGCTTCTTTTCTATGTTTTTGACAGTTTAGGTTAGTTCTATATTTTGGTCTTCAAGTTCTGAGATTTTTTTTCTTCTGCTTGACTAATTCTGCTTTCCATGCTTATCAGTTTGCTATTTATTTCCATCACCGTATTCTTTACTGCTGTTATTTCTGTCATCAATTCTTTCTTATTTTCTTCTTGTCTCTCCTCAATTTTTTTATTCTATCTATTAATGTCTTGATGTCTGGGTTTGTTGCATGTGACTAGTCTTTCTGGGGGCTCTTCATTGTTTGTGTTCTGAAGTCTGTTTTCCCAGTGTCTGACCTCCCAGGTGTCTGTGTGAGCCCGATATTCTTCTTTTGGTTTTTCTTCATTTGTGCAGTTTTTTCCTCCCTACTTTTCCCTTCCCTCCACTTCCCCATCTTCTTTAGTTCTGTTATTCAAGGGTGGAGGGGTTGCTTTTACTTCTCTTTGTTCAGTCTCCTATTCTTCCTAATGTACTTCCTCTTGCTTTGTTCAATTCTAGAGTTGGACTATAGGTTGAGGGCAGTCCTTTTTGTAGTTTTGAGATTTAATTAAGGGGGGAGCTATGATTCAAAATCTCTTTGCAGATCCTGGTATCTGCCAAAAAGTGTATGGATAGTCTGAAACCCATTTTCCACTGCCTTGGAGTCTGTCCATGCAGTGGGGCTATAGGTTTACTCTCTGAAAGCAAAATGAGGTTAAAAGAGGGAAGAGAATGGAGCAGGCAGTGGGGGGAGGAGGGGGTGGTGAGAGAGAGATGAGTGAGAGGGAAAACAGATGAGTATACCAACTGGTCAGTGAAAGAGACACAAATACTGAAACAAATATAAAGAAAAACAATATCCTAGACTGAAAACTAACCAACAACCATATAAAAAAACTGAAACATACAATGATGCTAACGTACATACTGACCAACCTCCTTATTGGTGTGCTATTACTCTATACAACTATGGGGTTTACAGAGAAATAAGACAAAAAAAGAAAAGGGATAGATGAAGGCCAGCAAACTAACAGAACCAACCAAGCACACCCTGAGACTTTTCCTTTAAATCCAATGTCCTTTCAGCTGTGATTTCTATCTGTCTTCCAGGCTGGTAGAATTTCTCACAGTTAGGGTCAGTTTTGCCTGGCCTGCTGTGAAGAGCAGTTCATAAAGGGGCTCCCTGCCCAGTCCATTACTGTGATCTGGACTTGTCTATTTATCAAGGCAGAAGAGCATCTGTCATTCCCGTTTTGATGTTGTTACCTTGGATCCCCAGCAGGGGGTGCTATCTCACTGCTGCAGCTGCTGAAGCTGAAGCCTGCAGTTCAGAGGGGAGTGAGCTGGTTATGGATCCGTGACTGGTGGCGGCCACCTCCCCGTACACAGGGGTAGTTCGACAGGCCTGGCTCCAGGCAAGTGGCACGGTGTAGTAGTGGCAGTGGCAGCAGCAGTTGGAAAGCGGTGATCTCAGAAGATCCTGCTTGTGGGACCTTCATGATTCGATGTTGTGGGTTGCCTCAGGCATGGACGGGCAATGACAGCAGTGGCGGCATATGCGGCTGCAGCAGCAGCCCAGACTGTTGTAATGTCTGAGTAGTGGTGGTGGCGGCTGAGCTCCCTATGAATAGCAGGCTGTGGAAGATGGGAGTGGTAGCCCTTGGTAGAGAGCTAGCATCTTTATGAGTATTCTCTTTTGCAGAGGGTCTCACAGACCATGCTGCCCTGTTGCCATCTTGCTAGAAGTCCCCTTTTCTTATAGTATTATGATAGTTACTCAAAGTTCACTTGGTTTGAGAACACGTGATATTCAGTTCTTTATTTCTGTGAAAGATCATTGAGTATTATAGACTCTAAGTCCATCCGGGTTGCTGTGAAGTTCATGATTTTGTTCTTCTTTATGGCTATGTAATATTCCATTGTGTATATGTACCATATTTTTAAATCCAGTCCTCTTTTGACAGTCAGCACGGTTTGTTCCATTGTTCTTGCTATTGTGAACAAGGCTGCGATAAACATACATGTACAGGTATCTTTTTTATAGAGTGATTTGAGTTCTTCTGAATATATGCCCAGTAGCAGAATTGTGGGTTCATATGAAAGGTCAATTTTTAGAACTTTTAAGAATTACCACACTGTTTTCCACAAAGGCTGTACTAGTTTAAACTTCCACCAACAGTGTAGAAGTGTTCCCTTTTTACCACATTATCTCCAGCATCTGTTATTTTTTGAGTTGTTGATGATAGCCATTCTGACTGGAGTTAGGTGGCATCTTAGTGTAGTTTTAATGTGCATTTCTTTGATGACTAGTGATGCTGAACATTTTTTCATGTATCTGTTGGCTGCCCATGTATCTTCTTTTGAAAGGTGACTATTCATCTCTTCTGTCCACTTTTTAAAGGGGCTGTTTGGTTTTTTTCCTTTTGGTACTTTTGGGTTCCTTGTAGATCCTAGACATTAGGCCTTTGTCAGACATAGAGTTGGATAATATTTTTTCCCACTATGTGGGCTGTCTCCATTCTCTCTTGATGATTTCTTTGGCTTTGCAGAAGCTTGTCAATTTGATGAGGTCCCACTTGTCTATCTTATCTCTTATGGCATGGGCACTTGGGGTTTTAATCAGGAATTGGTTGCCAGTTCCAAATTCAATAAGTGTGTCTCCTGCATTTTCTAAGGTTCTAATAGCTTGAGGTTTTACATTTAGGTCTCTGATCTATTTAGAGTTGATTTTTGTGTATGGAGATAGGTAGGGGTCCTGTTTCAATCTTCTGCATGTGGTCAGCCAGTTTTCACAGCACCATTTACTGAATAGGTTCTTCTCTCCCTAGTGTTGATTATGGAGGTTTTGTCAAAGATGAGTTGGTTGAGAAATGGAGGTTTTGCTTATAGAAGTTCAATTCTATTCCATTTTCTATATGCCTTTTCTTGTACCAATATCAAACTGTTTTCATTATTGCAGCTTTATAATAAAGTTTAAAGTCTGCAAGTGTGATACTTCCTGCTTTTTTTTTTTTTTTTTTTTTTGGTT
>NW_007260346.1:8426-19585 GCF_000164805.1 Carlito syrichta
GTCATCTTTCATTTCTTTGAGCAGTGTTTTGTAGTTTTCATTGTAAAGATCTTTCACATCTCTGGTTAGGAAGATGCTAAGGTATTTCATTTTTTTGTGGCTATTGTGAATGAAATTGTGCTTTTTATTTGAGTTTCTGTTTGTTTATTATAAGTGTATAGAAATGCAATTGTCTTTTGCACATTTATACTGAAACTTCGCCAAATTCCTTTATCAGTGCAAGGAGGTTTTTGACAGATTCTCTTGGGTTTTCAAAGTATATAATCATGTCATCTGCAAAGATGGATAGCTTGATTTCCTCTTTTCCTATTCGGATACTCCTGATTGCCTTCTCTTCTCTGGTTGCTCTAGTTAGAACTTCCAAAACTATGTTGAACAGAAGAGGTGAAAGCAGACATCCTTGTCTTGTTTTGATTTTGTTTAGCAGTATGCTGGCTGTGGTTTTCTCTTTGATGGCTCTTATTATTTTGAGGTATGTTCCATCTATGCCTAGATGTTCAAGGGTTTTTATCAAGAAGTGGTGCTGGATTTTATCAAAAGTTCTTTCTGCATCTAATGGTATAATCATGTTTCTTTTGTTTTTACATATGTTGATGTATTTAATTGCGTTTATGGTCTTATGAATATTGAACCAGTCATGTATCCCGGGGATGAAGTCTACTTGGTCATGGTGGGTGATTTTTGGTATGTGTTATTGAATCCGGTTTGCTAGGATCTTTTTGAGACTTTTAGCATCTATGTTCTTCAAGAATATTGACCTGAAGTTCTCTTTATTTGTCGGATCTTTACCTGACTTGAGTATCAATGTGATATTAGCTTCATAAAATGGTTTGGGGAGAGTTAGTTCTATCTTTCTCAATCACCTGGAATGCTTTCAATAGGATTGGTATCTGTTCCTCCTTGTATGTTTTGTAGAATTCTGCCGGAATGTCATCTGGTCCAGGGCTTATTTGGTAGGTAGTTTTCTGATGACATAGTCAATTTCCTGGATTGGTATTGGTGTATTTAGGGGCTTGATTTCTTCTTGTTTTAACCTGGGGAGTTCTCTGAGGATCACTGCATTGAAATCACAATGTCTGCACCACCCAGGCACTCTCTATGCCCTGTCTCATTTGTTTTGCTCTCTGGAAAATTTTTCGCCTAATATTCTTCTGTTTTACTTATTTGTTTATTTTTGAATTTTCACAATCTAATATGAATTCTACAAATAAAGATATTTTGTTTTGTTTGTTCTCTGTTGTTGCCCAATTTCTTAGAAAGGTATCTATCACCTGAGAGATACATTGAGAGTATTTTTATAGATGAACAGTCAGATGGAGAGAGCATGGATGGATTGTTGGAGCATGACGAGTGAATGAATACCCGGATGGATAGATAGACTGATGATAGTGATGGATGGATAAATGAATGATGGGATGGATGGATCAATGAATGATGGATGGATTACTGATGGATAGATGGATACTAGCATGAATTCATGTGTGAACGAGTGGATGTTGAATGGATGGACTGGTGGATATGTGAATATCTAGTTGATTGTTGTTGTTATTGTTTTGCCTGGTGTCTTGTTCTCTGAAAATCAGACACTTGGGGTGAATTAAAATCTAAAGACTGCGACCAGTCTATGCTTTCTGCAATCTTTCTATTTAGACTTCTGCCTAGAAAATTTTATTGTGGAGACTTCCTGCAGGGTGGTTTATCGGGGGTTGGAGTCCCTCTATGAGGGTTCACATTGTTCTCCAGTGTGTGGAAGCATGTGAATAGGATTTATCTGCCTGCCCACCTCAACAAGCACAAGGAAAAGGAAGACTCCCACATGGATTGGTTGTGCAAATCTTGTGCAAGTGCCTGGAAAAGATCTATATGAAGGAGGACACTTGTTCTTCCCTCCCCCATGTGGCTGAGGCCATTCTATATCCAGGGAAAAGCAAGCAAATGCCACTAGCTATTTGTCTAATTCCATTCTGTGGTCTCCAGGCCACATGGTTAATGAAAATTATCTGATTCTAGCAAGTGCGTGAATGTCTGCATTAGTTTTCAGTGTTGTTTATTTCACACCCTTGTTTTTCTCTTGTTCTTTCACAAACATTTTAGCGGGGAACTGAGGAATGCCATCTTATCAACTGATGGTGAAGTGCCATTTTGTCAAGGAGAAGCAAATAAGCTATTTTCAAAGGCTTGCCAAGCAATCTCCTGCCACAGGGCTGTGTGACCACATCACCAATAGTCTCCACTATTCTGAGGTCAGCTCACTCCTTCCCCATTCTTCTGGGAGATGCCAGCATTCACAATCTGGCTCTACCTTCCTTGTCCTTCTTAGTTCACAGCATAGAGGTCACATGTCCAGAATTCAGTTGGTGTCAGTGACCAGAGAATTTCCAGTCCTTTCATTGGGGGTGTAGTGGACACCAGGGATCTTTACTCCCAAGGCAGATCCTCCTGAGGCCTGGCCATCCACCTTCTGGATGGACAGAGCAATGGACTCAAAGTTTGTGTCCCCCCAATTCCAGATGTTGAAATTCTATACCCCAATGTGATGGCATTAGGAGGTTGGACCTTGGGAGGTGTCACACTGGCACCCTGATCTCAGATTTCCAGCCTTCAAAAACTGATTACTATGGTAAACTAATTTCTGTTGTTGGTAAAACACCCAGTCTATGGTTATTTGTTATAGTAGCCTAAACAGACCAAGACAGATGATGCCAGCCACTCTCAGACCACAGCTTGGCTCTGGGGCTACCAGACTGTCTACTGGATAATTAAGAGACATCTTGTGACTGCCTGGGCTGTGGGCAGGTTCAGCACTGCTGACCACAGTGATGATTGGGGTCCTCATGCCCCTCGTCCACCACAGGGAGAAGCTTACCTGCTCCTTAGTGAATGTATTCTGCATTTGCCTTACTTGGCAGGGTTGGAGACTTCTTCCGGCTAGCTTCTGTACAGCATGTCTGGAGTAGCTGCTGCCATTGCAGAGACCAAAGTCACCTTGGCTTGTCCTCACAGCACCTACAGTCTGGAATAAGTTCGACACTTATGCTCTTTCCTCATATCCTAAGGTAGCAAAATCACCTGTAGAACGTCAGCAAATGGTCTTTCCAGTACCAACCACATGACCCCATTGGGTCACTCATAGGGTGACTAATTCCCTCCCATCTCCTAGAGTCAGTTTTGTTCCTCTTGCTCCTGTGAAAACATTTGAAAGCACAGCTGAGTGTCCTGCAGTAGTCAGATGCCAGGTTAACTGATATGATTTGCAAGGTTTTTGGGTCTGGGACAGTGGGAAAACCCCTTCTGTGAGAACAGACACACACCCAAGGATATAAACCAGCTATACCTCTGATGGACTGTGTCACCTTCTTCAAGTGACCCAAATTCTCAGGGCTCCAGTGACTCAAGTCTGCATGATGGGACTGATCAAGCCAGACCTGAAGGGCATTCATTTTTAAACAAAGGCTGCAACCTCCAGTAAAACCAGGTAGCTCAAAGCACCACATCTCCTTTCTCCCTGTGGGTGTGCAGCTGGACTCTAAGTTATGGGCAGATCTGGCTCCCTTGTCTAAATGGATCCAGGATTAATGACAGCACAATAAACCTCTCTCTTAAAGAGATGTGGAAATGAACACCTTCACCCAGTTGCTTTTCTGCAGTCCTAATGAGCTGACAATGATGTGCAGATCCCCAGTGCTCTGTCAACATTTTGCTGAAATCTTTCATTGCCTTTGAATTTGCCCAAAGGCATCTCACAGATGTGTGCCCTCTGGAGCAGGTGGGAGGAGAAGGGGCCTGTTTACTTTCAGGCCAGGTAACCCCACATTCAACTCCTGTAATTAGATGCAAAAGAAAACTGTGATATGGCATTTTCCATTTCAACCCCACAGGAGAGATGGTGAGCCAGGAACTTTGATATCCAGGGATTAAATGCATTGCAGAAATGCCAATTAAGGAAGGTCATTTTTCACAGGGAATGCATTTTCCTCAACATGTTCAGTCTTTTGGGTTACAGAGAAGACTTCTGTGGCCAGGTGAGCCCTCTGAAAATGCTGCTCTTTCTACAAGTGACCTCTTGTTCCTCTGCCCATTATTACTCTCTCTCCACAGTGGGGATTATAGATGGGGCATTTTTCACACGGCCAGATGTCCGCCTTCACCTTCACCCTCACCCCTCTATAACAATCACCATCACTACTCCACTCCTCAGTAAGCAGAATGTCCCTTCTTGCTATAGCTCAGCCAGGTAACAAGAGCAGATGTTCTATTGACCACCCCATGTTTGAGGGCATGTGGCATGTTGAGAAATTGGTCCTAATTCTGCCCCCACTTCCCCTGTGTTTATGCCACCTGCCACTCACTTTTTCACTCCCTCTCACTGTGGACAGTGCTAACCACCCCCCTACAAACACATGCAGGACTCAGCCATGTAAACAGCTTTACCCAATGGGGTTTCCACAATGGTGACATGTCCCCCCCTCCCAAAATCTTGAAGAAGGCTGAAGAATGTTTCTGACTGGACAAGTCTGCTTTGGCTCCCATCTCTGTCTGCATGGGAAACAGTTGCCAGGTTTGGCTGGGGCCCCCAGTGGAGAATGTAGAATGTAAGATGCCTAGAGTAGAGCCATACAGAAAAACCTCACAAGATAAACTGACTTCAGACTTGTAAGAAATCACTCTTGTGTGTTGTTTTCAGCTACTGGTTTTGACTCTCTTACAGGACGTAAATGAATGTACTACATGGTAAGTGTCAAAACTGATATGATATTTCTCTGCTTCCAAGTCTGGTCATTTTTACTTTCTTGTCTTCACTCAGTGACTGTAATCTCATTTAAATGTCAGATTCAGGCATAGAGAGTAAAAAGGATTGAAGGAGGAGTCCAACATGCAGCAACAAATAATATCTGCAACATTCTGACTCTTTTAAATAATCTGTACCCTGTTTCTTTTTTCTACTGAGGGGTGTTCAACGCAAGAGACAGAAGAGAAAGTTGGGGGGTGCAGGCCAGGGACAAGCATGTGGCTGGGGAATGAAAGCCACAGTGCCATTTGGAACTTAGGAGTCCATGTTTAGCAGGAGCAGAGAATATGTGGTATTGTTGGAAAACCACCTTGGGAGATTGTGTCAGCATCCACTGCAGCTGAGCACACCCTCCCAATGACTGCATATACACTCACCAGAAATGCATGCACACCTCCACCATGGACCTACATGTTCTTTTTTTTTGTTTCAAAGTTTTTTTATTTTAAATCACTGAAAGAAATAAAATTATATTTCCAAAAATAGAGTAATCTCACAAACCGAGGAAAGCCAGGAACAAAAAGAACAAGTTAGTACATTTTCCTGAGAGGCAGATTTAATAGCTGTAGAATGAACTTTCTTCTTCCTAGCTTTTGTCAAACAAGAAATGTTCCTATTTCTAAGGCATCAAAAAACACTCTGAGTGCTATATAGATTGTTCAGGTACAAAGTTACAAGCCGTCTAATGGGGAGTAAAAAACATCAAAAGCTGCTACAATTTTCTTTAATATCAAATACTAAATTGCACTTCTACTGTTTGTGTAAATTTGAGAATTTCACATTCATCACTTAAATTTCAAAAATCTGATCTGATTTTATTAAAATCTTACTACTTCTTAGTAAGAATGTCCAAAGTATCTGAGCTGGCATCGCAATAACTGAAAGGGGCCAGCAGCAGGAAGAGCTGCTTTGATTTCACTCATCATCTGCAGCCAAAACCAGAATCAGGGGAGACTCGGATGCAGCTAGAAATTTATACTAAAGCTTAATTCCTAAACCACTGGGCCTGTCTGCAAAGGCAGATCAAATCCTAATGGTTCATAGGTAATACACAGAACAAAAGTTACAAAAGTCACTTTATAACTCCCAAAACTCTAAATTTACTCATTCCCCATACTTGGTTTCCCTCAATTTTATACTGCTAAATCTATTCCCAACCACTTCGGAAAGATAGTCAAGACAATGGTGAACATTTTTGTTCTACACATACTTGCTTGCTTGTGCTGAAGTTTTGATTTGCATAGTAATATAAAAGCTTGAATCGATTTTTCCCAAAGTTCCAATCTTGTGTTGTGAAATACTCAGTGCAAACCTCTGATGATTTCCCTAAGGCTTCTTTTTCAAGATACTTAAGTCAATTCATGTAACTGGTAACCATAAATTAAATCAATTTCTCGAAGATTTTATTTATTTATTTATTTATTTATTTTGAGTTGGAGTCTCACTCGGCCACCCAGACTGGAGTGCGGTGGCCACTCCTGGCCACCGCAACCTCGCCTGCTGGGCTCCGGCAATCCTTCCACTTCAGCTTTCTGAGTAGCCGGAATTACAGGCATGCGCTACCACGCCCGGCTGATTTTTTGATTTTGATTTATTGTAGAGATGAGGTCTCGCTGCCCAGGCGGGTCTCGAATCCGTGAGCTCAGGCAATCCACTCACCTCAGCTTCCCAAAGACATGGGATTACAGGCTGAGCCACCGAACCCATCCAGCTGGTAAAGATTCAGTAGGATCTTGCTGTGGGTTTGTCCTAGTTATTCGAAACATCTCTCAAACTTTATGAGTAGATTGCTATTCCAAAGCAAACTGGTGTGGGACCAAAATAAAAACTTCCATCCTGTTTCCTAGTGCTGCAGGGAGTTAGCCCTCTTCAGACAGCATCTCACTGGAACAGCACCTGGCTCCTGTCTCACATTCAGAAGGGCCTCATGACCCTAATAATGGCTTTGCTGAGTTGCAGGACACCATGATGTCTTCTACTCAAGAGATTAGCACAATCAGCACTCTTCCACCAACCAAGGGTGTAACTAGAATTACATTCTGGTTACATTATCCCAAGTCCTAATATGAAACAGCAACGTGGCCAAAAATGACCATGTTCAAATGAGATACCTGGTAACACAAACTTTTAAATCAGCTATGGTTCAGTCTCTTGTCACCAACCCGGGCACAAATAAATACACAATAGTCAACAAATTTGAGCTAGAATTGTGTTTAAACAATAAACAGGAGTGGAGGAATAGATAACAAAGACAATCTAAACTACTAACATTGATATAAATCAGGCTCTAGAGACTTCCTACTTTAGTGACTGCTATCTTTTAGTCTCCACAAAAACGTTAATATCCTGAGTTTTGTCAACATGTTTCTAAAATAATTTATGGGACACAAAAGCATATGAATGAATAAACAGAAGCAGTGGTACATAAAGTCTAGAACAGCCCACTAGCCAGAAAGAGAAATGTCACAAAAATAATATGAAAAGATATATTTAAGTGAAATAAGTTAAAGTTCAAACCTTATACTTTCAAGTTTTCTTAGACAAGTATTTTGGGAGATGGCATGGAGGTGATACCTTTTTCTAATCTTATGTGGTTAAGACCAAATACCAAAATGATCCCTCACAAGAAATGTTTTACTTTAAAACTCATGGCCCCATGGCAGTTAATTTGAACACAAAAGAGAAACTACCTGCTGAATTAATAATATTACTGATCCTTATCAGTAGTTTGTATCATCAAACTGTTAAGACATTTTGTTTACTAACCTGGCTGTGAAAACAGCATCCAAAAAAATGCTTACGTTACTAGCATCTGCAGAAACTAAAATGTTGGTACACAAGTTTCTCTAAACCACTGAGTTGTTTTTCTTAGGACAAAATAATGCCAATCTAATAACCCAAAGATATCCTAAATGTATAATTCTAATATGTTTTACTTTTTTAAAAACAATCTATTTGCTTCCTAAATGTATTTGTATTTTTAAGTCAATTGGCTTCATACTGCCTTTACGATGTGATTTTTTTTTTAATTAACCTGACATCACTACTTAAAAACATATAATTTTGGGGAAAACATTTTCCCCCAACAGCATATTAAGTTAAATTATGTTAAAACAAAGTCTCGGCTATACATAAAATCACTAATTGGTTTCTACATCTCTAAGAATTTATAACACATAACGTAGAATAAATTCACACAGATGGCATTCAACTTTTCTTAATCCAATTAATCATACCCATTAAAACAAAGAACCTTCTGCACAACATGCCAGTTTCCCATTCCTTTTATCAACTTTAAAAAGAAGCATTTCTTAGGAAGTTGGGATTTATTAAGAACATCAGGGTCCAGGATTTTTTTTTACCATATACCTCAAACATTTTTGGTTTGGGATTCTCACAGAAATCCTTATTTAAAACAAGACATCATCTCGCACCTTTGGGAGGCTGAGGTGAGTGGATTGCCTGAGCCCACAGGTTCAAGACCCGCCTGGGCAGTGAGACCTCATCTCCACAATAAATAAAAAAATCAGCCAGGCGTGGTAGCGCATACCTGTAATTCTGGCTACTTGGAAGGCTGAGGCAGAAGGATCGCCAGAGCCCAGCAGGTCGAGGCTGCGGTGGCTGGAAGTGGCCACTGCACTCCAGTCTGGGCGACCAAGTGAGACTCCAACTAAAAAAAACAAAAAACAAAAAACAAACAACAACAACAAAAAAAACAGATATCTGAATTGCATGGCTAATATTTTTAGCTAATCAACTCTTCAGTGGTGCTCCTAGAAAATAACCTCTAACGGATCTCTGAATAATGGAACAAGACAACTTTCAGCGATTTATATGAGTGATGTAGTTGGTCACACCTTTACAGTACAAGCCACAAGTTGTAAAGTCTGGAGAGGATGAGGTCTACTGTTCTGCATTATCAGACTCTGTTGTTGTATTCTCAGTGATAATGGGTTGCACGTTATCTGCAAGGTTGTGTGTATGCTCAAGAAACAAATATTTTAGTACACTTAATTCCTTAGCTATTTAACTTTTGCTTCCAATCGTTCATTCTCTTCTTTGAGTTGATTCACTCTTTGCAGTGTATCTTGAGCTTTCTGCTTGCTTTTCAACCGACTCTTTTTCACAGCCATGTTGTTCCTCTCTCTGCGTTGACAATACTCATCACTATTTCGATCCATGGTCAAACTCTTTTTGCTTTGCTTGCTTGGAGTCACAGCTTTGCCTCCTCCCTCAGGGCCAGTAGGCACCAGCTGAGGAAACTGCTGTAAGCCGCTGGCATGTGCTTGAGTATGAATAACACTTATTCCATTCACCCCTGGAGCACTGTTTTGCTGCGATATCTTGCTCATTTGGACACACTCCCTTGCCAATACAGAACAGGTAGAAATGAGAACAAGGTGATCAATGGTTTCTACGCTAAACTGTCAAAAAATCTTCACATGTACCTGGAACTAGATATTCCTCCCTTGTCCTCCAAAATATATTTTCCACTTAATTTCCTAAGTGAAGGTCAACATTTCAAAATATTCACACAGATGCTTCTCCCTTGCCCCAAATCTCTTCAGTCATTGGGATCTGACAATTCTACCTGCACCTCCAGCCCGCCCAACCTCAGGCAGCCTCCACTCCGAGCGGCCCACGAGGTGTGGCTGGACCTGACCTAGGCCTCACAGCCCGCAAGTCAGCGAGGAGGAGTGATGGTTACAAAACCAGCAGCCTCTGCCCGTTCCACCACCACGCCACCAGCTTCAAACCTACATGTTCTTAGCAGCACTCTTCACAGTTGCAAAAATTGAGAACCCACCCCAAATTCTCATCAGCAATAGAATGGATAAATGCATTGTGAGGTGGTCATACAGTAAGATACTACACAACAATGAAAATTCAACAACCTATAGTCACCCAAAAACTGCAGCAACACGAATCTCTTTACATAACTGTGAGTGGAGTAAACAAGACTAACATAATGCCACTGAATGACCACACTTGTATAGAGTCCAAAAAAGAGGAAATACACAGAGTTAGGGATCAGGAGTATAGACAATCCAGGATAATGCCTGGAAGGCCTTCCCGGGATGCTCCACAAATGCTGGTGCATTCTCCTTATTTACTTATTTATTTATTTATTTATTTATTTAGATCAAGGTCATGGCACAACCATGGCTCACCACAGCCTTAACCTCCTGGTCTTAGGTAATTCTCTCACCTCAGCCTCCCAAGTAGCTGGCACTACTGGCATATGTCACCGCACCTGGCTAACTTTAAAAAAATTGTAGAAGCAAGGTCGCCTGTGCTGACCAGGCTGGTCATGAACTTCGGCTCAAGAAATTCTCCTACCTCAGCCTCCCAAATTGCTGGGATTACAGGTATTAGCCACCATGCCTGGCTCTACTTTTTAATCTGAATGTTGTTTGCATGGGTGGGCTTTGTTTATAATAATCCTCATATATGTGGTCTTATGATATGTTCACTTTTCTGTGTATATGTGAGACATAAATTTAAAGTTAAAAAAAGGAGGGCCAAGTATGAACTCAAGTGGGGTTCAAACTCACCACCACCACTGCCACCCTCCCCACCACTATCATCACCAATACTATCATCACCCCTCCAACATCATCACCAACACCATCATCACCACCATTATTTCCCTACCCCATCACTGCCACCATTATCACTGCAAAAACCATAATCACCACCATTAACACCTCCCTATCACCATCATCATCATCATGATTATTGTCATCACCAACACCATAATAATCACCATTAACACCTCTCCACCATCATCATCACTAACAAAATCATTACCACCATTATCACCATCACCATCATCATCTCCAACACCCATCATCACCACCATTACCACTGAGAGGACAACAATAGATTTAGGTTAAGAGCATGCTATTGAGAGACCCAAGAAACCAAGAAACTTATTTGCTGTAAAAGTAGCATTTAGTTCACTATATTTCATATATCCCCACCTCATGTTTACTATATATTTTGTGTATTCCTACCTCCTGTATTTTATGAAATCTTAGTACTTTAAATCCTACCTCAGACCCCGTAGAATTAGGCATATGTCGGGTTTTAAGCAGTGTTTGTATTTAGAATTCTTGGGTTAAGCATTGTCAGCCCCAAACTAGCAGGCTAACTTATACTTTTACAACGGGATGTAAATGATAAAGCGATAAGCCTCTTTCAAACATTCCTACAAGGTGGCAGCAGACTCAGAGGAGCCAGCTCCTCTCTAGGTGGGCTTTATCACCGGTTTTTATCTCAGTGATAATTTACACGCAGTGGCTATGTAAACCTGCAGGAACAAAGACTTTTATAAAAGTAACCGCCTTGCTATAATAAACTTGCTATT
>NW_007260346.1:19812-27450 GCF_000164805.1 Carlito syrichta
GGAGAATTACCCAATCATGTAAAATCAAGTTTGGAGTTCTTTCCCCTCCCTCTGTAATTGTGCATAAAAACTGCTTGCCATTGTGAATCGGGGCTCTGGTCCCTGAAGCTGCTGCTTCGGGTGTGAGCCCAGACTCGAGCCTGAATAAAGACCCTCGTGTGTTTGCATCGGAGCTGGCTCTTTGTGGTCTCTATCTCTCTCTCATTAGAGTCCCATGTTCAACACCACCACCATCACCACTGCCACCTCTCTTTGGAAGCTTGAGCAAACCAGTTTCCTCTCTGAAAAACTGAACTAATAGCACAGAGGGTTATTTGGAGGATTAAATGGAGCGGTGCACATAAAGCAGTCCATGTGGGGCATGCAGTGTCTGCTAGAGAGTGTGAGTTGTATTTATTGTTAGTATTATTACTGTTATTTATAGGGATCACAGCTAGAAAGCATACCCTACCATCAAGCCTTGAAGTGTAGAAACAAATTAGTAAATTAAAAACCTTCTGAAACATTCACAGAACTGAGTTTCTCAGAATGGCAACATTGACTGATTTAGAACTCAGTTCCTGCTCTCAAAGACCAGATGCTCTCCTGTCCTTGGAAGTCTGGTGTGATATGGATAGGTACCTCTCTTGACCACTCTGCCGTGCTGGGTCTTTGAGTTCTGACATTGGCCCATATTGAGGGAGGCCCTGGAAGAACCGTAACAATAGGAGTTTCCAAATCATAAAATATCTCTTTCTTGTAGTTGCTTAATCTAAGAAGAGGTTGAACGTAACCCTGTGAGGAACACATCTTTATGGGCTGAGTTATATAGTGCAGGTGCACACAGGGACTGTGTAGCAGTTTTGCGGTAAGTAAAGGTGTCCACAGCAGGAGCTTTGCCAATGACTGAACGGGGGAGTCAAATGCAGATAGGCCCCTTTGGGAGCAGAGGTATCGAGCATTGCCAATGACTGAATGGGGGAGTCAAATGCAAATAGGCCCCTTTGGGAGCAGAGGCATCGATTACAACCCACATAGTATAAAGAGTCAGGGAGGCAAGGCCCATAAATTAGCCTTAAAGACCAAAGCAAGTGCTCAACTTTTAATTTAATCTCCTATTTATTTGCCTTTATGGCAGAACACGGTGTTTTCTCACAAATATGGTTATTTCTGCCATAACATTTCAACTACAGGGATAAAATGTGGGCAGTTGGAGTCAGGATGCTGAGTGGGGAAATGGAGATCCTAAGCTGCCTTGGGTGGGTTTCAAGGATGCTCCATTCCACAGCATGTCCACAAAGTCCTAGAGTTTCTTGGGGAAAAAAATGAAAAGGCACTTTCTATTAGATTGTCTTGCAAGGTAGGAGTGATTGAGGTAGCCACTGGATATGCTTTGTGTACAGGTCTTTTGTGCATACTTTCATTTGTTTTGTTATTTTAAAAAAATAAACATGTGAGGCAAGGATGATGATTCCAGGTTTTGCTCTAGTTTATTTTTAGTGTGGAAAGGGTTAAAAATAAATTTTTAAAGGCTCAAAAATCCAGAAAAATATCTCAAACATGATGTTGCGAAAAACTGACACCCACAGATCTCCATGTGGGAGATATGCTCAGAATAGATATTCAGTTTTCATCTCATTATTACTTTTTCTAAAATCTTTAAGACTCAGTTCAAGTCTCTTCTCCCTCATGATGCCTTCATGACCCATTAATTGATATAAATGTCTTCCTCCTATGCACTCCCAGCAATGCATTGAGTATCTCTCTTATTCGTGCTTGGCCCCATGTTGACAGCTATGGAATTCATTCTTAATATTTCCATTCCCACCCAACTACAGACTGTCAAAACCTGCTCCTCTTTCTGCTTGCCCTGTTTTCAGTCTGTAGAATCACAATGCATTTGATCTCACAAATGGTCACTCTGAAAACCCTGCTAACTCATTTAGCTACTTTGTCCAATCACTCAATCCTGCACAGTTCACCTTCTAATTTCTCGGCTCTGTCCTCCCTTCTTGCCCACTTTGTCACCATAGATATCACTTGCCCCTGGTCTTCCTGCCCCCAATGTGTCCCCGCAAAAGTTTGACCTTGTGGGCAACATGGGTAAGATCCTGCTCCAGTTGGTCATTGTCTTGGGTGTGTTATGGCTTCTCGGTTCGAAACCAGGACCCTGGAATCTGCTTCTATTTCTCTCCCAGCCTCCAGGTTCACCCTACTGTCACCTGCCAATCCCACATTTTGTTGAACTATTTCTAATCCTCAGATTAGGGGATTAGATCCTCAATTCCAAACCTCCACATTAGAGGATTAGGTCCTCAACTTTATACCCCCATACTATCACCCATGCTTTACTTGAACCATTAAATATTCTCCCCTGATTACCTCAGTGAAGTCCTAGTTATCTGTCCAGTCTTAACTCAGACCATCCCTGACTCTGCTGGATGAAGGTATTCCTTCTTTCTCTTCTATTTGTGTGTGGATTGTTTCCAAATCAGTCCCTAAGGTGATTGCTGAGATGCTGGAAAGCAGGGAATACACTCACTTAATTGTCTTCTTGACCTGTAGCCTAACTCCACCCACCAGTGGATGAATGCAGTAAGTTTTGTTTTTCTTCTGTAGTTTGTTAATTTTACATTTACAGTTAAATTCTTGAGAAGCTATGGTATGCTGCCATGGGCATGCTGTACTTAATGAATGAATGAGAGTGTGAACTAGAGTCCCAGGGCTTATTATGCTGCTGCTTTGACCCTCTTCCCAATTCGCAGCATCTTATGCTCATGCAGAAGATTAGGAATTGAACTATGACTGAATATTTGAAGTCTCTAGCCTTTGGAATCAAGATGTACCTGGAATTAATGAAAAATGGATAAACGAATGGGTGAGTAAATACATGAAAGAATTCATAGTAATACTGGAGTTCTTGTAGGAAGAGTGTGGATTTACAAAGTAAAGCTAACAGAACTCAATTTACACAACTGTAAAAAGCAATGCTTGGATCAAATGTCATGAGAAATGATGGGAAAATGGATGGATGAAAATGAAGTCATCAGTGAAGCATGTCAATGAAGTACTTGAGGTGACTCAGAAATAAAGTACTAATTAAGGAATCATTAAAAACAAAGCTAGAGAGAAAAACACAGATTAACAACTTAGAATGCATTGTCACATGCAGTTGCAATTGTCACACCACACTCTGAAGAAGAAAAGACTCGTATAAATTCACAAGGGACCTAATTCTCAGTGCATAATTGTTCATAATGATCGGGAAACTAAAGCCCCCTGAGAAGAAGTGTCTTATCTTAGACAAAACAAAGAGGTGAACTTCAAACTGCCTCTCAAGTTTTCAGATACTCGATTTCTAGCATAATCTCATACATCAGTGACTCCCAAATAGTGATCAGCACATCCACTGCATTAAATCATTTAGGAAAGCTTTGTAAGTATACAGTTCTCAGCCCAGATTCTTGGTCAGGATATTTGTGATTGGGTCAAGATCCATCTGCAACTAAATATATCTTCCTTCATTCATTCTTCCTTTTTCCTATCTATCTATCTATCTATCTATCTATCTATCTATCTATCTCTCATACATTCACCTATCTTTCTCTATCATCTATCTTATCTATTGTCTATCTATATCTACCTATTATCTATCATCTATTGATCTATATATCATCTATCTTATTTATCTCTATATTATCTTCCATCCACCTATCATCTCTATCTATCTATCATCCACCCACCTATCCCTATTATCTATTTACCTATCATCTATCTATAAATCTATCATTTATCATCTATCATCCATCCACCTATCTCTATCTATCTAACTATCTATCTTCCATCTACCTATCTAATCTATCTATCCACCTATCTCTCTATCTCTCTATCTATCTATTCATCTATCCATTTATCTATTTATTAGCCTGTCCATCTTTTCATTGGTTTCTCCATTTTAAAACAACAATGGTTTTTATAACTTATATAAATGACACAGGCTTATTACAAAAGAGTCAAGTGATTCAGAGTTGACAGAGGAATAAAAAGGTTTAACAACTCTTAAAACACAGAAATAACCATCTAACAATTAGAGATTTTTTTGTCTTGTCTCTATGAATATACATAATTTTACTTGAAGCAATGTAGAGTAGAGACTGAGAAGCTTGGAGTAAGACTGTTGGTGCTCATGTCTTGATGTTATCACTTATCAGTTGTAAAGCCCTAGAAAAACACATTAACCTAACCAAATCTCAGTTTCCTACTCGGTGAAATGGGGATAATAATAATAGCATATTCTTGGGAGAGGGATCCAAGATTGCCACTATGAAGCAGCAGATTGGCACCTCTTGTGCTGAATGAGGCAGAGAGTAAGGACACAGCTGCTAATAGACACAGGCACACTGAACAATTTTGGATGGATGAATCACCCTGCAACCAGCAAAAGTCTCCTTGAACACATAGAGACCAGCAAGCAGAGTGCCTTGATGGAAGATACTGAAATCTGGTCACCCCCCACCCCACTGTGCACTAGGCTTGCATAGTAACTGAAGCCCTGACCTGTGTCAGAAAGGGGTTGAGTGATCCTGACATACTCTCGTTTGGCTTCCCTCCTTCCAACTATGCATAAGTCATTCATCCCACATGGGAGGCTGCCTGGTAAGGGCACAGCAGCAGATGACCAGAGCCCAAGCAGAATGAGGAACAAACCTGTGCTTAGGGAGCCCTTGAGTGTTAACCTTCCTCCAGTGGAACCCAGTGACTTGTTCCCAGGCTGGGAAAGCTTGCCTGCAGAATACACTTGGCTGGCATCTGCTGCCAACATCTAGTAGCCAAATCTCCTCCCCCAGATCAAGAAGGATCTCCTGCCAGCCCTGCACACCCATAAGGTGGATCCCCTATAGCAGGGAGATCACTCTCTTTCAAGTGCTGAACATGGATTTGAATGGAAAAAGAGTGACATGAAAAACACCCAAAGTCTCTCCCAGTAGAAAGTGGAAAGGTGCCTGGGCTGCAAAGTGAAAATAACAAAGGGGTGCCCAACTTACCCACCCATTCCCCACAGAGTGCTTGCAGCCTGATTGGACTAACCATGGGGAAAACTCTGCAGCAGAAAAACGTTTTTCAGGGTGGAGCACAGTGCAGAAATGATTGCCCTCTATCTCACTGAGTGATCTATATTGAATGACAGAAAAGGCCTTAGAATAGAAAGATGTTAATTATCTTCAAAACATTAAAACAAAAGACTAAAGATCAAGAGGGAAGAGTTGCTTTTAACAAAATGAGGAAGAATCAATAAAGAAAAATAGGAAATCCTAAGAGTCTTAAAGAAACAGTGCCAGAAAAGCAGCTATCAGTGCACAAACAATGGAAGCTCCCCAGTATGATCTGCCCCAGATGACAGTCACAGAACTCAGAGATTGGATGGCTAAAATGAATAAAGAAAATGACAAGAAACTGGAAGCAAAACTCAACAAAATCATATAGGGAGTAAAAACACAGTTGGCCAATTTCAGAAAGGCCCATTCTGAAATACTGAAAATGAAGTTCATTCTGGAATTTTAAAACACAATAACAAACATAGGGAGCAGCATCAATCAAGCAAAGGAAAGAATCTTAGAACTTGAAGTCCAAAATATGGAACAAACACAGTCTGTCAAAAACATAGAAAAAAGACACAAAAAGAATGAGCAGAACTTCCAAGAGGTATGGGACTTTGTCAAGAAGCCAAATCTATGTCTGATTGGTACTCCTGAAGCAGAAAGTGAAACTGGGAACACCATAGAACAAGCATTCCATGAGATCATACAAGAAAATTTCCTACATCTCACTAAAGAGGTGACCATTTAAGAACAAGAGATTCAGAGAACCACTGCAAGGTACCATATCAGAAGACCATCCCCAAGACACATAATAATCTGCCTCCAAAAAGGAAGCATGAAAGAAAAAACTCTAAAGGAAGCAAAAAAGAAAAGTCAGACCACCCACCAGGGAAGACTTGTCAGAATTGCTCTAGACTTGTCTGCAGAAACACTACAAGCCAGAAGAGACTGAAGACAAGCAATTCCAGCCAAGAATTTCCTACTTTACCAAGCTAATCTTCATCAGTGATGGGGAATTAAAATCCTTCCCAGACATCCAATCCCTAAAAGAATATACCATCTCCAGATCAGCCCTTCAGGAGTTGCTTAAGAAAGTGTTGAACACAGAAACAAAAGAATAGCCACATCCATCATAAAAGTGCAGGAAAGCACAGAGTTAACAGAGCATACAGAGCATTCACAAAGATGAAAATATACACATATATAAACACAAAATTTAAAAGGGAAGCAAAGCAATTCCTTAAGAGCCCAATGATAGGGATAAATCCTCACATTTCAGTAATTAATTTGAACATGAATGGACTGAATGCATCACTGAAGAGATGTAGAGTGGTAAACTAGATTAAGAAGCATGGTCGAAAATTCTGCTGCCTCCAGGAAATTCATCTCACTGCAATGGACACCCACAGACTCAATGTCAAAGGCTAGAAAATAAACTTTCAGGCAAATGGAAAGCAGAGAAAAGCAGGGTAGCTGTTCCGACATCAAACCAGCAGACTTCATCAAAAGTTAAAAGGGCATCAAAGGACACTACATAACAATTAAAACGCTCAATCCAACAGTAAGAAATATCCATCTTAAACATATATGTACCCAACACAGGCATACCAGGTTTTACAAAACAACTGGTAAGGAAATTAAGAGAGAATATTGACACTCACATAATCATAGTTGCAGACTTCAAAACCCTGCTGACAGTGCTAGACAGATCACTGAGGCAAAAAAAAAAACCAACAAGGAGATCTGGAAACTTAATACTTGATCATGTAGATTAAAAAGACTTCTACAAAACACTCCACCCAATATCTATAGAGTATACATTCTACTCATCAGCACATAGAAACTACTCCAAGATTGATCACATTCTCAGACATAAATGAAGTGTGAACAGATTTCAAAAGATTGAAATAATACCATGATATTCTTGGATCATAGTGAAATAAAAAATAAATGTTACCACCAAGATATCCCCAAAACATACAAAGACATGGACACAAAACAACATGGTGCTGAACAACTTCCGGGTCAATACAGAAATTAAGGCAGAAATAAAAAGATTCCTAGAAACAAAGACACATTTTATCAGAATCTCTGGGATACCACAAAAGCAGTGTTGAGGGGAAAATTCATAACATTGTTATGAAAATAGGAAGATCACAAGTAAGCAACCTAATGTCACACTTAAGGGAGCTGGAAAAACAGAATCATGTAAATCAAGTAGAAAAATCTATATCACAAAGATAAAGTCACAATTGCAGGATATAAAAGACAAAAATATTATAGAAACAATCAACAAGACAAGAAGATGATTCTTTGAAAATAAATAAGTTGACAGTCCCTTGGCCAGACTGAGTAAAAAAAAAAAGAGAGAGCCGGGCTCGGTGGCTCAGCCTGTAATCCCGCGCCTTTGGGAGGCTGAGGTGAGTGGATTGCCTGAGCCCGCGGGTTCGAGACCCGCCTGGGCAGTGAGACCTCATCTTCAATAAATCAAAAAAATCAGCCGGGTGTGGTAGCGCATGCCTGTAATTCCGGCTACTCGGAAGGCTGAGGCGGAAGGATC
>NW_007260346.1:27470-33435 GCF_000164805.1 Carlito syrichta
AAAAAGACTTCTACAAAACACTCCACCCAATATCTATAGAGTATACATTCTACTCATCAGCACATAGAAACTACTCCAAGATTGATCACATTCTCAGACATAAATGAAGTGTGAACAGATTTCAAAAGATTGAAATAATACCATGATATTCTTGGAATAAAAAATAAATGTTACCACCAAGATATCCCCAAAACATACAAAGACATGGACACAAAACAACATGGTGCTGAACAACTTCCAGGTCAATACAGAAATTAAGGCAGAAATAAAAAGATTCCTAGCAACAAAGACACATTATATCAGAATCTCTGGGATACCACAAAAGCAGTGTTGAGGGGAAAATTCATAACATTGTTATGAAAATAGGAAGATCACAAGTAAGCAACCTAATGTCACACTTAAGGGAGCTGGAAAAACAGAATCATCTAAATCAAGTAGAAAAATCTATATCACAAAGATAAAGTCACAATTGCAGGATATAAAAGACAAAAATATTATAGAAACAATCAGCAAGACAAGAAGCTGATTCTTTGAAAATAAATAAGTTGACAGTCCCTTGGCCAGACTGAGTAAAAAAAAAAGAGAGAAAGTCCAAATAAACATAACTAGAAACAAGAAAGATGATGTCACAACTGAATCTATAGAAATTCAAAAGATTATCAGAGATTACTATGAACATCTGTATGCAAATAAACTAGAAAATACAAAGAAACTGAAAAATTGTCTAGTATCACAAAACCTCTCAAGGTTGAAACAAGAAGAAACTGAAACTCTAGACAGACCAATAAAAATCCAGCAAATTGACTCAGTCATAAGAAGTCTCCCCACCAAAAAAAGCCCTGGACCAGATAGATGGCTTCCCAGCTGAATTCTATAAGACATACAATGAAGAGCTGATATCAATCTTATTGAAAGTATTCCAGGCAATCAAGAATGATGGAATCCTCCCTAACACATTTTATGAAGATAGCATCATACTGATACCCGTACTTGGCAAACACCTAACAAGAAAAGAGAATCACAGGCCAATCTCCTTAATAAACATAGAAGCAAAAATTATCAACAAGATCCTAGCAAATAGAATCCACAAACACATCTTAAGGATCATCCTCCATGACCAGGTGGGCTTCATTCCTGGGATGCAGGGCAGGTTCATTATTCACAAGACCATAATTAATGGATGCAAAACCAAGAACCACAGAATTATCTCTTTAGATGAAAAAAAAAGCATTCAACAAAATCCAGCATCCCTTTTTTGATAAAACTCTCGAACACCTAGACAAAAAGGTACATTCCTCTAAACAATAAGAGCCATCTATGATATAAACTCACAGCCAACATTTTGCTCAATGGGCAGAAGCTGGAAGTGTTCCTTCTAATATCTAGAACAAGAACAAGCCCACTCTTACCCCTCCTATTCAACATAATGCTTGAAGTCCTAGCCAGAGAAATCAGGCAAGAGAAGGAAGTCGGGGGTATCCAAACAAAAAAAAGAAGTTACGCTATCCCTCTCTGTGGATGATATGATTCTATACCTAGAAAACCCTATGGAGAATGTCAAAAGCCTCCTTGCCCAACTTGATAAACAACTTCAATAAAGTCTCAGATTACAAAATCAATGTGCAAAAGACAGTTGCATTTCTATACACCAGCAACAAGAAGGCAGAGAACCAAATAATAAATATAATCCCATTCACAACAGCCACAAAAGAAATAAAATACCTTAGCATTCACCTAACCAAAAAAGTAAAAGACCTTTACAATGCTATTCAAAGAACTCAAGGATGACACAAGCAAATGAAAAAAATCCCATGCTCATAGATTGGAAGAATCAATATTGTTATGGTATCCATCCTACTCAAGGCAATTTACAGATTCAATGCAATACCCATCAAATTACCAACATCATTTTTCTCAGACCTGTAAACAACACTTGTTTCTTATGGAAACAAAAAAGAGCATGAATATCCAATACAATCCTCAACAAAAGGAATAAAGTGTGAAGTATCACACTTCCAGACTTTTTTTGGTTTTTTTTTTTTGAGTTGGAGTCTCACCCCGTCGCCCAGACTGGAGTGCAGTGGCCGCTCCCACCACCGCAGCCTTGCCTGCTGGGCTCCAGCGATCCTTCCGCTCAGCCTTCTGAGTAGCTGGAACTACAGGCGCGCACTACAACGCCCCGCTGATTTTTTGATTCATTGTAGAGATGAGGTCTCGCCAAATTGCCCAGGTGGGTCTCGAACCCGCGGGCTCAGGCAACCCACTCACCTCAGCCTCCCAAAGGCACAGGATTACAGGCTGAGCCACCGAACCCAGCTTCACTTCCAGACTTTAAACTTTATTACAAGGCTACAGTAACCAAGATGGCACGGTATCGGTACAGGATTAGGTACATAGACCAATGGAACAAGACAGACCAAAGGCCTAAATGTAAAACCTCAAACTATAAGAATCCTCAAAGAAAATGTAATGGACATTGGAGTAGGTAACGAATTCATGACCAAGTCCCCAAAAGTGAATGCTATAAAAGCTAATATAAACAGGTGGGATCTCATGAAACTGAAAATCTTTTGCACTGCAAAAGAAACCATCAAGAGAGGAAAGAGACAACCCACAGAACAGGAAAACAATATTTGCAAAGTATGCATCTGACAAAGACCTGCCTAGTCCAGTATCTACAAGGAACCCTAACAAAGTGAAAGGGGGATAAAAAAAAATTTAAAAGTGGGCAAGGACATAGACACTTCTCAAAAATGACATGCAAACAGCCAACAGACACATGAAAAAATGCTCAGTCTCACTAATCATCAGAAAAATGCAAATCAAAACTACAATGAGATACCACCCAACTCCAGTAAGGATGGTTATCAATCACTCAATCAATCAATCAATCAGAAACAGGTGCTGGTGTGGCTGCAAAGAACAGGGACTACTTCTACCTTTTGGAGGGAATGCAAGCTAGTCCAGGCTCTATGAAAAGCAGTGTGGTGATTCCTAAAAGAACCAAAAATTGACCTCCCATACAATCTAGCAATCTCTTTCGGGAATATACCCGGAGGAACACAAATTTCTGTACCAAAAAGAGCCTGCTCATGCATGTTTATTGCCACACTATTCACAATAGCAAAAACATGGAGCCAACCCTGTTTCCCACAGAAAATGAACTGGATAAAGAAAATGTGGTACATATACAGGATGAAGTATTATGCAGCCATAAAGAAGAACAAAGTCATGACCTTCACAGCAACTTGGATTCAGTTGGAGACCATAATTCTAGTGAACTATCACAGAAACAAAGAACTGAACAACGCGTGTTCTCATTCATAAGTGAGCCCTAAACAATAGTCCCTTTAGCACAAGGGTGGGATCAACAGTTGCTGGGCAATACCTGGGCCACTACCAGAAGGAGTGAGGGCCACCTAGAAGCTCAAACTTCCCCAGCATGCAGCCTATGTAAGCGGTAAATCCTCAGTTGTACCCCACAACTCTATAACAAATAAATTTTAAAATATTTTTAAAAAATAAAATAAAATTATATTTAAAAAAATAATATATTCTTCATAGTTGTGGGAAGTGAAATAATTAATATATATAAAATGCTTCAAATAGTGTCGAGCACATAGTAAGCAGTATACATGTTAGAAACAAATTAAAACAAGATAAGTTAAACTAATAAATTTAACGAGTTTCAAATAAAGATTTCTTCATAAGAATTACTAGTTTAAAAATTTGTACATATTTAGTAAAACATGATTATGAATGATGTTGAAGTTATTGTATATTTTATGACAATTCTATTGAAATATAATTGGCATACCATAAAAATCACTCTTTTAAAACATAATTCAGAGCTGGGCTCGGTGACTCAGGCTGTAATCCCTCGCCTTTGGGAGGCCGAGGTGAGTGGATTGCCTGAGACCGTGGATTCGAGATCCACCTGGGCAGCGAGACCTCATCTCTACAATAAATTAAAAAATCGGCCAGGTGTAGTAGGGAGCGCCTGTAGTTCCAGCTACTTGGAAGGCTGAGGCGGAAGGATCGCTGGAGCCCAACAGGTCGAGGCTGTGGTGGACGGGAGCGGCCACTGCACTTCAGTCTGGGCGAAAGAGTGAGACTCCAACTCAATAAAATAAAATAAAATAAAATAAAAATAAAACATATAATTCAGTCGTTTTAGTATTTCCACAAAGTAGTGCAGCCATCACTACAATCTAATACTAGAATATTCTTAACACCTCAAAAAAAAAATCCCATATCTATCAACTCTCCATTTCCTCCGACCGTCATCTCCTGGCAAGCACAAATCTATTTTCCGCCCCTATGGATAGCTTAGTATGGACATTTCATCTGAATGAAATCATACAAATATGATTTTTTGTGACTGACTCATTTCACTCAGAATAATATTTCCAAGACTCAAACAGGTAGCTTATATCTGTTTCATTTCATTTTATACCCAAATAATACCCCATTGTACGAATATGCCACATTTTATAATCCATTCATCAGTTGATAGGCATCTGTATCATTTCCACTTGTTAGTTATTGTGAATAAGTTGCTGTGAACATTAGTGTATAAGTTTTTGTGTGAACATATGCTTTCATTTTTCTTGCAGGGGAACTGCTAGATTATATCATAATTTCGTGGTTAATATTTTGTGGGATAGTCAAACTGTTTTTTCTGAGTTGTTGCACTATTTAAATTCTTTTTTTTTTGCCTGTGTGATTTTATTTTTTTATTATACAGATGTGGGGTACAATTCAGGGTTAGTTATGCAAGCATTGATTATGCAGGTACCCTTGTCGATGATGTATGCCCCTTCTTCCACTAGCAGTTTCCCTCAACTGCCAATCCTACCCCTCCCTCCCCTGACAGTTTCCCACTACTGCCAGTCACTTGATTATAGTCTTATAATAATTGTTCAAGGTCCACTTATGAGTGAAAACATATGGTACTCTATTCTTTGTTTCTGTGATAGATCACTGAGTATGATAGACTCTAAATCCATCCAAGTTGCTGTGAAGTCCATATGTTTGTCCTTCTTTATGGCTGCAAAATATTCCATTGTATATATGTACCACATTTTTAAATCCAGTCCAGCTTCAATGGGCAACATGGTTGGTTCCATGTTTTTTGCTATTGTGAATAGAGCTGCAACAAACATACATGTGCAGGTATCTTTTTTGTAGAATGATTTGAGTTCTTCCAGCTATATTCCCAACAGGGGAATTGCCGGGTCATGTGGAAAGTCAATTTCTGGTTCTTTCAGAAATCACCGCACTGTCTTCCAAAGAGATTGCACTAGTTTGCATTCCCACCAGTAGTGTAGAAGCGTTCCTTTTTCTCTGCATCCTCGCCAACATCTGCTGTTGTTTGTTTTATTAATGATGGCCATTCTTACTGGGGTTGGGTGGTATCTCAACGTGGTTTTGATTTGCATTTCTCTGATGATGAGTGAGGCTGAGCACTTTTTCATGTGTCTTTTGGCCGCCCATATATTTTCTTTGGAGAAGTGTCTATGTCTTTTGCCCACTTTTTAATGGGGCTGTTTGTTTTTTTCCTTTTAGCACAACTGTGTTCCTAGTAGATCCTGGATGTTAGGCATTTGTCAGATATACAGCTGGCAGATTTTTCCCCCCATTCTGTGGGCTGTCTCCCTGGTCTCTCAATGGGTTCTTTTGCTTTGCAGAAGCTTGTTGGTTTGATGAGGTCCCACTTATCTATCTTATCTCCTATGGCTTGGGAACTTGGTGTTTTGATCAAGAATTGATTACCAGTTCCAATTTCCATAAGGGTGTCTTCTGCATTTTCTAAAGTTCTTATAGTTTGAGGTTTTACGTTTGGTCCATTTAGAGTTAATTTTTGTGTATGATGATAAGTGGGGTCCTGTTTCAATCTTTTGAATGTGATCAGCCAGTTTTCCCAGCACCATTCACTGGATAGGTTCTCCCCTCCATGTGGCTG
>NW_007260346.1:33455-36148 GCF_000164805.1 Carlito syrichta
CTACTGGGGAGAGAAGAACCTATTCAGTAAATGGTGCTGGGAAAACTGGCTGATCACATGTAGAAGATTGAAACAGGACCCCTACCTACCACCATACACAAAAATGAACTCTAAAAGGATCAAAGACCTAAACATAAAACCTCAAACTATAAGAATCTTAGAAAACGCAGAAGACACCCCTATGGAAATTGGAACTGGCAACCAATTCCTATTCAGAACACTAAATGCCCATACCTTAAGGAATAAGATAGGCAAGTGGGACCTCATCAAACTAATGAAGTTCTGCAAAGCAAAAGAAATCATGAAGAGAGCAGGGAGACAGCCCACAGAATGGGAAAAAATATTAACCAACTGTATATCTGACAAAGGCCTAAAGTCTAGGATCTTCAAAGAACTCAAATGTGCCGAAAGAAAAAAAGCAAACAGCCCTATTGAAAAGTGGGCAAAAGACATGAATAGACACTTCTCAAAAGAAGATATTTTACATTGTTAACTGCAGTGTATGTGAGCTCCAATTTCCCCATGTTCCACCAACATCGGTTATTGTTTGTCTTTTTTTAAATCAGTTATCTTAGTGGGTATGTAGTGCAATCTCCTTATGGTTTTGATTTGCATTTTCCTAATATCTAATTATTTAAGAGTCTTTCCACATATTTATTGATTATTTGTATATCTTCTTTGCAGAATCCTTTGCCCATTTAAAAATATGGTTATTTATATTTTTTACTATTGAATTGTAGTAGTTCTCTATACATTCTGGATGCAAGCAACTTATTCGTGATTTGGAAATAACTTCTTTCATTCTGTGAATCCTTTTACTTTCTTGATGTATTATTTGAAGCCTAAAATTTTAATTTTTATGAAGACCAATGTATCTATTTTTCCTTTTGTTGCTTATGCGTTTGGTGAGATATATATGCCAAGGTCAGAAGGATTTATTCTTATGTTTTCTTCAGGAATTGTATAGTTTTAGGTTATACGTTAGATCCATGACCCACTTTCAGTTCATTTTTGTATATGATGTGAATTTGGACTTTGCCTTCATTCTTTTGCATTTCCAGTTGTTCCAGCACAAATTACAGAAAGACTATCTTTCCCCATTCCCCATTGAGTTGTTTTAGCATCCTTGTTGATAAAATAAGCATAGTGTATTTTTATGTATGCATTTGAACTTTATTTAGTAGTAATTGACTTTTTCCCATCCGAGTAAAGAAATAACACAATGGCCATTTGCCCTATATATTTTATGCTATAATTTTAATTTTGTTTGTATTGATAGCTATTACTTCCTGCTTAGAATCCACTCAGTCCACAACTTTCACAGTTAAATTCAGTTTAATATTTAATCGTTTCATGTTCATCTTTAGTTATTAGATGCTGCCTTCTTCATTTGTATTTACTTAGGTTCACCTCTTTGAGATGAAATATTTTTCCCCAAGAAATAATTTTTGGTAATATTGTCTCTAGATTTATGAATAAGAGAATGTTTGTCTCTTATCTTTATATTGGAAAGACAATTTTCCTTCTTTTCTTCTTTCTTTTTTCCTTTTTTTTTTTTTGAGAAAGCAGGATTTATTGAGAGGACAGAAAAACTCCCACAGTGGGAGAGGACCTGAAAGGGTTGCCCCTTTCTTTTCTTTTTATTGAAATTACCATACTGTTTTTTCTTGATTGTTGCTATGAGGAAGTCTAAGATCAACCTCAATTCTACCAACCATCTTCTCTTAAAGACCTACATCTGATTTTCCTGGGTATTTATGTCTCTTTCATGGCATGAGCAGTTTTGACTTATTTTTCCTATTATTTCCTTCTTGTGCTATGACATATTGTTTTGATCTGTAGATTCTAGTGTTCCATTACTTCAGGGAAGATTCCTTTTGTTGTATGTCTGCATACTTTTTCTATTTAGTTCTTCAAAAATACCTATTATGTATTGTATTTCTTTTGCCTTTGTCCATATTATATAACTACCATCTGACTGTCATCAGTTCTCCACTCCACCCTCTACATTTTACTGTTTCCAATATAGCTTTTACTTCTGGAAGATTTTCATTTATTTTCTACTATTTTCTATTAGTGTCTCATAATCTCTCTTTTAAATAGTTCTGTTCCATTTCTGAATTGTTTCAAAGATAGATCAGGTTATCCTTGATGTCTTTGTGACATGAGAAGATTCCTATTGAATTATGAAATCATCATAATTCCTCAAGGAGTGAATTATTTTGAAAGGCATGCCCTTTATCTGTCTTTTGTTTATGTTTGTTTCTTCCTCTCCACTGCAAACTCACAGTATAATGTCAGAAAAACACCTTTAAAAAGATGCTTAGTGTCCACTCTGGAGAGTGCTGTGGTGCTCCAAATTCCTGAGCTCCCAGGCAGTCCAGGGGAGGTCAAGAAGCTAGCCTGGGCTAGGTCACACAGGTCAAGCCTAATAGAAAGACAGGTACCTGCAAGGCATGGTGACATGATGATGGCCTGTACAGTAAACCAAGCAGAAACTTTCCACTCAGCTAGTATCTATTTTATCATCTGGGTCTCACCAATAATTAGAGGTTTAGTTCAGTAAAGCCTATCTTTGTTTTTCAAAATCATATTTTTAAAAGTCCATTTTTGGTACTGTTTCTATGTTCAAGTCCCTCTTTACTAAAATCTGAACCTTCAAGGGGAGCAAGGATCATGGAAAAACAAATATC
>NW_007260346.1:36168-58641 GCF_000164805.1 Carlito syrichta
ATTTAGTTCTTCAAAAATACCTATTATGTATTGTATTTCTTTTGCCTTTGTCCATATTATGTAACTACCATCTGACTGTCATCAGTTCTCCACTCCACCCTCTACATTTTACTGTTTCCAATATAGCTTTTACTTCTGGAAGATTTTCATTTATTTTCTACTATTTTCTATTAGTGTCTCATAATCTCTCTTTTAAATAGTTCTGTTCCATTTCTGAATTGTACATAATCTTTCCCAGGCCCATGTCCCTTTTTCCCAAGCCCATACCCCACTATTTATTCTCCTTCATCCACCTACCTGCATCCCAGATGTCCTGAATTATTTGCACGTTTGTCAGTCGTCAGCATCTTGCAAGTGCTGCCTCTACCCACGCTGCTCCCTCTGCCTAGAATCCTTTCTTCACCCAGTGTCCACACAACTTCATACTCCTGTCTCATGTGAAAAGAGATTCACCTTTTGTTCAAAGTTTTCAAGAAGTCCTCAGAGCCCTGACCCTTGTCCTTGGTGCTCCCATGGCAGAGTATGTGAATCTTCAGATTTGTATGACTTTGTTTCCAAAGAAGACTCTGTGTCACAAACTGTAACCTGTTCAGGAAAACCTGTTTCTGCTTTTTCCTGGACACTCACTCCAACTACATTTTTCAGGTTTTCTTGTAGTCAGGTATGACCACGTGACTGTGTCCCACTAAAGGGATTATGAGTAGAAGTGACATGTGTACTACATGACCTGATACATTGAACACTGACTGTGCCCCTTTCTTGATTTTTCTCCTCCCCTTCCCAAATGTAAGGCATCCTGAAAAGTCATACAGTGGAAAAAGTTGAGCTATTGTCTACCTGGATCCCTGGAGGACCATGTGGAAGACAGTCAACTTACTATCCTGGACACCAGTCAAGAACTGATAAATGAGAAGGCTATCATTTTCTTGTTGTATTCAGATATCAAAATTTGAGGGTATCTTTCTTATATATTTTTTATTACAGAAATCAGTATGTTGAAGAGTGACGTATTATATATGGCATTTGCCAGGAAGTAGATACATGCCACACTTTGGAAAGATGAGATCCTGATGGAGCAGTGGAAGCCAGACCTAAAACCTGAGATACTTGTACTATATAGGGAACAACCAAAATGTCAATATATATTTTTTCTCTTTGTCACAGCAAGGATTTACAAGAAAGATAATAATTAAATCATTTTCAAATAAAAATTAGAAGATAGGACAAATGCAAAAAATTGGGTTGGAAAAGTGCTTCTGGATTCAAAGTAGCAGGTAATAAAATGGAAAAGGCATTGAGTTTCAAAATCTCATTAAGACTTCTCAGTTAAACAAAGGAAGTTAACCAGGTAGCACAGAACAGAGTAAGGATTCTGTCTATTTACCAAACTTTTTCTTGCTTTCTTACTCTCTCTCTCTTTCCCTCCCTCCCTCTAATCCCAGCACTTTGGGAGACTAAGGCTGGAGGATGGCTTAAGCCCAGGAGTCTGAGACCAGCCTAGGCAATATAGTAAGACCTTTTCTCTACAAAATATTAAAAATGAGTCAGGCCTTCTTCCCATTTCCTCACTCCCTACCACCACCTCCACCCTGCCCAGAAAAAAAAATGAGCTAGGAGTGTTGGAGCAAGTCTATAATTCCATCTCCTCAGGATGCTGAAATAGAAGGCTCGCCAGAGCCAAGGAGGTTGAGGCTGCCGTGAGCCATAATCATGCCACTGCACTCCAGTCTGAGTGACAGAGTGAGACCCTGACTTTTAAAAAAATTGATAGAAAGGTATGAGAACAGAGAATAGCAAAACTAAGAAATAGTGACAATTTATAGGCTATGTCTAGGAAAAAAATAACAAAACTTTTAATATGGTTACTGTGGCACACGGAAACGATTTTTCTCAATTCCACTAAACCCTCTAAGTTTTATTTTTAAAGAAGTCATACACTTTGGTTTTTACTGTATGAGCATTAAAATCATTTTGGAGCACTTGAAATTATGTCAGTAGGAAATGGACTGGATAAGCAGTTTCATCCCCAAGGGAGACATGCTTCCTGTGCCCAGTTTACAGGTGGCCATGGATGGTGGTGAACAATAGAGCACCTTCCAGAGGGTGAGGTCCGGACTAGGGAATGATGAACGAAGGAGTTCCTCCTAGAGGGTCCTGGATGAAGCAACCTCCCACCTTGGGCAGGGGAGCTTGGCCTGGCCTTCCCAGTGTTCTATCATTGCAAGGACCAGAACCCGATATGCACAGATATCCTTGCCCATTTTCATGTTTTATGTTGGTCTATGTGGAATAGGGTGAGGGAATTGGCACATCATTTATCTTTTTACTTTCTAGGTCACTGCACAAAAAAGAGTCATATTTGGACCTGACGGAGAGGACCAAGCATCTTCTAGAAATCCTGACTGCTGAGCTGAATACAATAGTTGGCTGGGACATTGGTTGTTTCCTTAGGCGAGGTGGGGAAGTATGTTCTGTATATGATGAATGCAACAAATGGATATCCAATGACCTCAAAGTCAAACCATGACAATATGTTCACCAAAATTTATTTTCTCTTCATCTTGGTCACACAGGGGCCCTGAACTTCCCAATCCCTTTGCAGTTGCGAATGTCTGAATGGTTGGGTGTGATCAGTGGAAGAGTTCTGGCCCAGAATGCTCTCCAGCAAGTGCTTGAAGCCCTATTCCCTCTCTGGCTACTAGTCCTGTGCTAAATGTGTGTAGCAACCAGCAGCTGGGACCCCTGGGGAGAGCTTCCTTGTAGAATTGTACAAGAGTTCAGGACTGCTAGCAATTTTTAAAAATCTAGTTTTTCATCTCTAAGCTACTGATATTTGGAGGGTCCCATTGCTCCTACAGTTCAGCCTACACTAATTAATATGCTCCCCCGATGGACTGTGATATTGAAGGAATTGACTCTGTCTAGCCTTGATATATTTGTCAATGAATTTTCATTCTGAGTATTTCTATTTTTTATTCCAATGACCCTTATATTACTGCAGTTTTCACTTTGGAGGTTGACAGTAGGCAGAAACAGTGAGAGTGATCCTTGACTTTTTCCTTCCCCACAGGAAGATCTTGAAATACATGACAGATATATCAGTCTTAAAAGCCAATGCCACAGATGAGCAAAAAGTTAGTTTTAAAATTAAGAAAAGGCATGTAGGGTTGCAAAAGTCGAGAAGCTGGAAAACAACTGTGCCTTACAAGCTATAGCTAGCAAGAGTTTTTGTTTCTTGTTTTTGAGTTCGAGTCTCACTCTGTCGCCCAGACTGGAGCGCAGTGGCCGCTCCCGGCCACCACAGCCTCGCCTGCTGGTCTCCAGCGATCCTTCCGCCTCAGCCTTCCGAGTAGCCAGAATTACAAGCATGCACTACCACGCCCGGCTGATTTTTTTTTATTTATTGTAGAGATGAGGTCTCGCTGCCCAGGCGGGCCTCGAACCCGTGGGCTCAGGCAATCCACTCACCTCAGCCTCCCAAAGGGGCAGGATTACAGGTTGAGCCACCAAGCCCGGCTGCTGGCAAGAGTTTTGAAAGACAGCTTACTCTCATGGTGGAGTGACTGAGCAACAGTCACCAGTGTGGGTCTCTGAGAGAGATCTCTGATGAGCCAGTGAGAGATGAGGCAAAACATTTTCTAGCTGAGAAAAATAAGATTCAGAAAGGCCATTTCCTTGTCTTCTGGGTGAAACCTGCGCAGGATCCAAGCCTTACAAAGGACAGTACCCATGAAAGATGCTGGGAAGCTGCCATGTGTAAATTATGACCAGGTGTGCTCAGGCAGAGAGGATCCCAGACCTTGCAAATCCAGGCTGGATTGAAGTGATATTTAAGTATTTTCATTGCAATAAAATGTGGGAAGATGTACAGGCCCATTCTGGCCATGGAAGAGGATGTTATGGGTATATACACATGGGCCACGCAAGCTGTAGATCTTGGAAAATGGCTGCTGTCATCAACTAAGAGGAAAGAGAAGCTGTTTACCCAGCATCAGTGACTTGACTTATTCACTGAATGTCAGAATGCAAGTTCAGCAAACTAGAGATTTAAGACCCCCCCTTTACTCCTCAAATTGCAATGTCAGTATGTTCCTCCCCATTCTTCATGGAGCACCAACAAGGAGAAGGAAGGAGTGAGTTGCAACTCTCAAGGAAGTTTATTTCCAGTTAAATTAATGATAGATACTAATTTGATGGAATATACCTTAAATTGTCAAGATTAAGATTTTTGCTTCAATGTGGTTGAGTGATGACTCAACACAGAAGCTAAGGTAGTTTGAGTAAAAGTAAGGAAAGCTATATTTGGGCACATCTAAGTTTTTGAATGATGAAAATTCTCTCTGTGACACACAGACCCTAGTGCCTAGGAAAAGTGACAGGACACTTAGATGTTCAGTGAATATTTGACAAACAAATGAATAAAACAAATACACTTTATTCATTTTCTGTCTCCCATTTAGCTGATACTGACAAATTAGAACATCAGATTATTCCCTCTGCAAACATCACCCACTCATCCAAAGAGGTGTTAGCTTAGAACTGCATCACTACTGTGTATGGGAAAACACATCTGTGAAAGTGTCTACTGCACACCTGACCTAGTGGGAGTCAAGGAAATTTAATTATAAAACTTGTCATGTCACCAGAACATGATGTAAACTGATTTGAAACAAATCCAGATTCCACTTGACAGGCTCTTTTAACTTGCTACATTAGACCAAGTAGCAGGAATTTCCTGGAAATGAAAAGTTGGTGCCTGGGACAAAAAGGAGGCTTTTATTGGACATGGCTTCAAAGAGTGCTGTGCACAAATGATGCTTTGTTCTTTGCCCTGCTTTCTGTCCTCACATTTAAACATTGAATGCTTGGGTGGCACTCTCAACCCAGATATGTCTTGACACATGGAAACATAGCTCTTCAAAGTTACTTGGTCAAAAACATCCAGTTCAGGGAGTGTCTGACACTGTTCTTTTATTCAATAGCATTTTGGTGAACTGAATTGGCAAAGAAAGAAAATATGGCTCATGGCCTTGGATCTAACGAGTCTTGCATTGCAGTAAAATAACTTTCTTGTTAATCCATTAAAACTTTATGTGTTCTTGTGTTGAATTGGCCATAGACTTTACAGTCAGAAATTTTGGGGTTTATATTTTAATTCTACCAATAAAATGATTTAGTTTTTAGATGTCTTAATATTTCACATGAACTGTCCAAAGAAAACAGACATCTTTCTTGATAGATCTACATATCAATCCTATCAGATGTTAGTATCTTGAGCAGACTTTACTGAAGCTTTGAAATCAGTGTGTGTGTTTGTACACGTACATGTGTGTCTGTGTGTACACACTACATCACATTATTATAGAACAACAGCACAAATTAAAAGAGAAACAAATTGTGGCAGTTCCAGTTTTAAGTGAAATAGAGTAAGCACGAAAATTCTACCCCATTGAGGGAAGCTAAAAAAAAAAACCTGGAAAGAATGCATCAAACAGATGTTTGATGATTCAGAAAAGTAATTAGTAGCAGGTAGATAGGGAGAGAAACATCAGTACAATAAGTCTCTTACATATGACAGGGGGGTGATGGACCAGAATTTATTTAATAAAAATTTTGTATTTATACTTATATGCTTAAGCTTCAGTCACCTTCAAAGTTCTCTCCATTTAATGCAATACACCTAGAGAGATGCTGTTTCCACTGCTCAAAACAGTTTTTGAACTCACCAATTTTGATGTCTTTTAGTACTTCTTCCATTTTTTGTTTCATCTCTTCCACATCAGCAAAATGCTTCCCTTTGAGGATTTATTTAATCAAGGAAACAAAAAAAATGTCACTCGAGGCAAGATCAGGTAAATATAGATGGTAGGGCATGAAGACCATATTTCACTGAAGGCACATAGCCTCTAACAACAATGCTAGCTGGTACACTGATGCAGTCAGAATCCTACAACACTTACCCTAGTGGGGGAAGCCTGTACTTCAAGGGGCCCGTCCTCCAAAAAAATAATTCCAGCTTTTTGGGACAACCTTTGTGCAAAACTTCAAGTTGCAAACTCTCAAATATGCAAACTCATGTCCAATCACATAAGTTAGTTCATGTAACTGGTGTGCATTATGTTAGTTGGATACCTAGCCTAACTTTGTTGGATTTATGAACAAATTGGACTTACAAATGCACTCTCAGAATGGAACTCATCCATATGCAGGAGATGGGGACTTACTGTACACAAAGTACCACCTGCATGCACTGTGTTACCCCTGAACTCTCTAATGCCTGGGACCCAAATGTAGCCACCTGAGTACAGACAGAGAGAACCTCAGGATAACTTCTTAGTTTCAGCTTAAGAAATAGGCAGGGTGCCTACTGAAACTTAGAGAGAGTGGTGAAAATTGCTAGTTTTTTCTTTTCCTCTTTTTCCTATCCTCTCATGCTCCAGTCCTAGGAAATCCCATAGTGGCAGAACAGCAGTCATAGCAGGAGCCCAAACTACAAATGAGGGCACCTTCTTCTCCTATCAAAGCAGCTGTTGTTTCAAGAAGATAGGGGATATCTCTTTGCTATATTTAAGTCTCTATCTCCTTCTGCTGCTGGGCCTAATATGTGGGTGCAATTGCAAGAATGCAAGGCAGAGTAGGATAACTAACCGACAAAAAAGGAAACTGCAAAGTATCAAGGAGCTTGTGGAGAGAGAAGAGCTTGGAAACTAGACCTCTTAAGGCTGTGTGTGAAATCCTGGGCTTATCCCTGGGATGTGCATGTATGTATCTGATCTTAAACAGTATGTATAAATACTGAGATATGAACTAAAAGATAGTCTATCCATCAAATATCAGACTTGTCACTGGTTGTTGCACATATGGAATAGATTGAATACTTTTGTGAAATCTTATGAAAATCTTGTGAAAACTGAACTGATCCTTGAGCCACAACCAACAAAAAGCTTGTTGGGATCACAGGCCTGAACTCAGCTGGTGCAATTGCTTACTAAAACAAAAATATCAGCAAATAGGATCTGAGCAAGAAGCAGGCTAGCATAATTAAATATACAAAACATCCAGGATAAGATCTCAAATTATCTAGAACCAAGAAGACCACAATTTGCATGCAAATAAACCAACCATAGATGGCAGTACCAACAAGAAGCAGATGTTGGAAATATCTAACAAAAGTAGTTTTTTAAAAGTGTGAATATGATTCAACAAGCAAAAGCAAACATTTTGAAACAAGTGAAAAGAGAGAAACCTCAACAATGAGCTAGAAAATATAAATAAGAACCAGATAATACATTTATAATTTAAAAATATAACAATCAAAGTTAAATACACACCAAATAGGCTCAATAGCAGACTGAGGATCACTGAGAAAAAATAAAATATTTAATGTAAAAAGGGAGGAAAACTTTTAAAACTAACAACCAAATGCATCATAATAAAAATGCCAAAGTGTAAGAATAATAAACAAAATATCGAAAGCATCCAGAGGAAATACATGTATTACTTTTTTTTTTTTTGAGTTGGAGTCTCACTCTGTCGCCCAGACTGGAGTGCAGTGGCCACTCCTGGCCACCGCAGCCTCAACCTGCTTTGCTTTGGCGATCCTTCCGCCTCAGCCTTCCAAGTAGCTAGAACTACTTATGGTGTAACAACAAGTTGATTGATTAAGTGATGAAGAAGAGAACTATAATCCAAAAGTGTAAATACAGTTAAAATATCCTTCAAGAACATGATAAAATAAAACTATCCTCAGATGAAGAAAATTGTAAATTAGTTTTCAGAAAACTTGCTCTAAAAGAATGTATAAAGGAAGCTCCTAAAAAGAAGGAAAATAAAACCAAAAGAAAACTTGGGAAATCAGGAATGAAGAATTGGCAATGGACGTGGTAAATATTTAAGAAGATATAATAGATTATTTTCTCATTGAGCTATTTAAACTATGCTTGACAATTTAAAGCAAAATTGCACCATTATGTGGTATGAATTTCAATGTTGTAGATATAATAGTAAGATGATTATAACATAAAGGAATTAGAGGAAAAGGAGTTCTGTATTAGTAAGATTTTGCAATCCTACTTTAAGTGATTATTTTAATATCAGATACATTAGACTTCATAACAAGGAAAATAACCAGAGAAGAAAAGAAGCAAAGCATGACAAAATATCAGCTTACAAAGAAGACATAACATCATAAATGTAACGCACCTAGCAATAGCATTTAAAATACATGAAGCAAAAACTGACAACTGAAATGAGAAATAGACAAATTCACACTTACAGTTGGAGTCTTCAATACTCTTCTATCAAGAGTAGATAGTGCTATTAAACAGAAAGTGAGTATCTAGAAGAATGGAAAAACAACATCAAATGAATCTAATTGACATTTACATAATACTTTATCACAAGCAGCAGAATAAACATACTTTCCAGGGGCATGTGATACAAAATAAGTCATGTCTTGAGTCATAATAAATATAAAAAATTAAAATCTCATGGGGTGTCAGGGGCTAGGGTTCAGAAATTACCTTCAGGGCACAATGTTCACTATCTAGGGAATGGGTCACCTGAGACCCAATCCTCACTACTATACAATACGTCCATGTAATGAATACACATGTGTATCCCCGAATCTAAAATTAAAAATTAAAATTAAAAAAATAAAATCTCACAAAGTATGTTCTGCATCAATAATAGAATTAGACTAGATATGAATAACAGAAAAGTAACATGAAACTCACCAAATACATACAGTTTAAAGCACATATTATTTAAATAAACCATAGATCACAAAGGAAGACAAAAAATTTAAAAATTATTGTGAACTTAATTAAAATGAAAGTTCAACATTTAAAATTGTTGCAAAACTGCTAAAGCAGTGTCTTAGAGTAAAATTTATGGTGTTGAATGCTTATATAAGAAAAGATAAATAATCTAAAATCAATAATATAAACTTTCACCTTATTTTTAAAGAGAAATTAGCCAATTTTATCATTAAAATTAATACACAAATGTAATTTTAAAGTTACTAATCCAAATATTTTGTTCAATATTGATTTTTTTTCTATATGGCATTCTGCAAAGACATTTCTATGGATTCTGTGCACATTTGATTCCTTGGATTTTATGATTTCGCTTCCCAGATTTGGCTACATTCACACAGTCTTCTGAGAAATAAAAGAGGCCTATGTTTATATAAGTTAACAGTTATCTTGAAGTACATAAAAGGATTGTGAAAATTTTTAAGGATCACTTATAAATTAAATAATACATATGTTTATCTTCTGAATTTAAATAATTTAGAAATCACAAATTATTTTAACTAGCTAGGAAAAAGATTCAAAGTAAGTAGAAGAAAGGAAATAATGAAGATGAATAAACATTAATAAAACTAGAACCAAAAAAAGAAATCGATAAACTCAATAAAGTTAATTTTTATTTGAAAAAATAAAATTGATAAGCTTATATTAAGGCAAAAAAAGAAAATTTCCAAAAGGTACAATCTACCAATATTAAGTATGAAACAGGGATATCACTACAGAACCCACAGATATGAAAAGGCTAATCAAAGAATACTGCAAACAACTTTATACACACACTTGACAACCAAATGAAATATATCATTTTCCAGCCAGGCTTGGTGGCTCAGCCTGTAATGCCAGCACTTTGGGAGGCCGAGAAGAGTGAATTGCCTGAGCTTGCGGGTTCGAGACCCACCCGCACAACTTGGCTAGACCTCGTCTCCACAATAAATCAAAAATTAGCCGGACATGGTAGCATATGCCTGTAATCCGGTTACTTGGAAGGTTGAGGTGGAAGGAGCGCCGGAGCCCAACAGGTCGAGGCTGCAGTGGTGGCCGGGAGCATGCCACTACACTCCAGTCTGGGCAACAGAGTGAGACTCCAACTCAAAAAAAAAAAAGAAAGAAATATATCGTTTTCTTGAAAATCACAAAATACCAAAACATACATAAGATAGATAACCAAAATCATGCTGTATCTACTAAAGTAAACTAATTCCCAATTAATAAACCTCGAAGTGAAATAATTTTAGTGATAAGTTGTCTGAAATACTTAAATATCTCTTCAAGAAAATAGAAAAGAAAACATTTCCCAATTCATATTATGAGGTTAGCATTTCCTTGACACTGAAACCAAAGACAGAAAAAGAAAACAAACAAAAATGACAACAACAAAACACAGAGCAATATTGCCTATGAACAAATAACCATGAACACAAAAATTTTCCACAAAATATTAACCAAGTAAACCCAGCAATATATGAAATATGAATGTATAAATTTATATATAATATATATAATATATACATATAAATATATTATATAAATTTATATTGTACATATTTATATTATACACATGTATAATATATTTATATGCACATAATATACCACAACCAAGTGAAGTTTAAGATGGGAATACAAAGGTATTTAGTATTCAAAGATCAGTCAGTGTATTGAACCATATTACCAGCTAATAAAAAAAATACATCACTTGAAGCAAATAACATTTGACCAAATGTAGCATAAAAACTCTTAGCCAGGGAAAGCCATACATACATGTACCCATTGTACTTTCTGTGAGTCCTTGTGTAGTTAATCTTCCACTCCCTGGTACCCCCAATCCTGCCCAATGGATATAGGTGGTGATCTGGTTCTTTGGATGGAAAGGTGGCAGAGGGACTGAACCCTGCTCCCCATCGATGAGAATGAATAGGTGGTACCACTTGGGGTTAGGAAGCGCTTCACTTTTCCCACCCTAGTGTCAGCGGAGCATCTGACTCCATCCTAACCCAACCAAATGGGGTGAGTCTGCCCTCAGCTTACTCCCTCTCTGATGGCAGCAGTGCCCATTCAGACACGAGATAGGGGAGTTGATGGTCCACTTGGGAGACTGTCAGTGGGGTCAAGGAGGGAGCCAAACTTCCATCCCACTCATTTGCAGTGAAGCAGTGTGAGTCAGCCCTCTACCTTTGTTGGGATGTGAGGCAGGAACCTGTGGGAAGTTGAAATATGCACCAGTCTGTGCTGGATGTCAACAGGGGGATCCTGCTAAAATAAATTCTGAGTACTGGTCCTTTCTTATATATGTTGTTATATATGTGGTTTGCAAATATTTTCTCTAAGGCTTTAGCTAGTTTTATCCTCATTAACAGTTTTGTTCATAGAACAAGCATTTTTTATTTTGATGTGGCCCAATTTCTATCATTTTTTCCTTTTAGTGCTTGTGTTTTTTGGAATCAAGTCTAAGAACTCTTTGCCTAGCCCCAAATTCTAAAAAGTTTTTATTATGTGCTTTTCTAAAAGTTTTACAATTTTAGAAATTACATTGACATGTCTGATGGATGTGTTGTGATCCCCTTTCACGCAGAGCACAGACTGTCACAATGTCCCAGTTCTGGTATGATGTTCTCACTTGTTCTTGTTGTGGGCCAAGCGCAGGGTTTAACACCAATGGTCCATTTGAAACAGAGTGCTAAGGTCAGAGCCCTGCAAAGTTCTTAAACTCGGGTTACCTCTCCAAGGTCCTGAACAGGGCAGAAGTCAATGAACAGGGATTTCAAGCACAGGAGGAGGGGGCAGAGGGGCAGAACAGGCAGCAGAGCTAAAAACAGGGTCCTTAGAGTGAGCCAGCAGAAGGACCTCATGTAGAGGTTTCCATGGGGCCAGGGTGAGTACTCTAATGGCTTATTGTTCCCTTTTGGTGTGTTTACACGGACTAAAATAGCATTGCCAGGGAGATGAGCATCTGTAGACAACCAGAGAAAGTGAGACTGAAACCATATGGTTCTGTAGGGCAGAGTAGGGTTTCAAACCCAGATCTTTCTGATTCCAGACATTCATCTGCCCTCCTGCTGCCTGTCTTGAAAATCCAGTGTGGCCATTTGGTAATTCCTACAGCAAATACAGCAAAATGATTGTGTCCAGCAGCCTTGGGGATCCCATTGCCTCAGCAAAGATCAGGCAGAAGAGGCACATCAAGGGTTATTTAAGTCAATGTTTCCTCAAAGGGATATAATCCTTGGTTGGAGACAGTCACATCAGATTTACCTGTGCTTCTTCTCTAGACCCCACCCAGTGATTTTAGTGGGGGACACAGAATAAGTATGGAAATAGTGTTAACCCTGGATTAAGTTACAGAATATTGAGGAAGGAGTATATCTGAACTAGAAAAAGAACATCACACAGAGATAATTAATGTTGATTTCGGTGTTTCCCACTTTAAAGAGATGATGTGCATGAATAAGAAGCTACAAGATGCAGCTGTATCTTGCCAAGCTTAAGCTTGAGCCGGCCCTCATCTCTACTTGGAGGTTCAATGCTGAGATGACCAACTGGTGGACACTGCTGATAGTATGACATTCACTCCATCACCACAATCCTCTTATCTCCAAGGGAGAGGAGACCAAGAACTATGCTAGTCCAAGTCCTCTCCCTGTGGGGTTAGGATTTGCTGATGACTGGGATGCCTGTGAGGTGGGGCTCATGGAAGAGGAACAGGAGTGTGACTCCCAGAGGAGCCACAGCCCTGCACACAGGCTGATGTGAGATCCATGTTGCTTTTTCATGGGTTCTTGGACCCACCTTTGTCACTGTTGCCACTTCCAGAGAAGCCTTGGGGGAAAAATCCACAATTGCTTGGGCTTCAGTGATGCATCGCTCTTAAACTTTGGGTTGACATTTCTGAACCATGTTCCTTCAGCTTACCAACATTGATGTAAGCTCAAGTCACACCGCCGTCCCCCATAGAAGAACTTGACTTTCCTGATTAACCTCACGTGTATACATCCTCTTTCATCATGCTCCTCCCATTATGGAGAGGACTCCTTTCTGACTTGTACTTGCTGTCTGTGTTTCTTCTTTCTTCCCTAAACTTCTGGAAGTCAGGTCCCAAACTCTATGAATCTTTGGGTCACTGGTGCTTTCCATGAAGACACACTGACTGAATGAATGAATACTTGAAAGTACCTTACATCATGCCATCTAAGCTTTGGGTCCAAGCTTCCCAGATTTCCCCTGCCACAGAGAGTGGCTTATTGGCTGACTGGGGAATAATCCTTACATAAGAGAAGAGATAAAAGAAACCTGGGCCTTTGCCTCCAACTGGGATGTCAGGATAGGCAGCTTGTATTAGTTTTCTGTAGCTTTTATAACACAGTACCAAAAACTGAGTGGCTTAAAGCAACAGAAATCTATTGTCTCACAGTTTGAGAGGCTAAGAGTTCATTATCAAATTGTATTGTCAGGGCCACGCTTTCCCTGAATTTCTAAGGGATAGACCTTCCTATCATTTGGTGGTGGCAGCATTCCTTGGCATCCTTGACTTATGAATGCAGTACTCCAATCTCTGCCTCTATCTTTACCTGACCATCTTTCCTATGTATGTCTCTGTGTCCAAATGTCTCTCTTCTTATAAGGACAGCAGTCATTGGATTAAGGCCCACCCTACTCAAGTATGACTTTACCTTAACTTGATTACATCTGCAAATACCTTATATTCAAATAATATTAGAGTGTTCTGGCTTGCTCACCACAGAGCAACAGATTCCAATCTCTGTGACCAGTGGATTAACTACTCATAAGGAATATCCTGAAAACACAAATTCCAGAGGGACAGGATGAGTGCTGAGTCTCAGGCACTTCACCCCCTACTCTAATTCAGCCACAGGACAAGGATTGTGGCCAGAAAAGGACAAGGGAGACTTTCAAAGAGATCAGTGGGGGTACACACATGTACCCAATGCATCATCATATAGACTGGTGGTGGGGAGAGTGTCTCAGGGAACCCACACCACAATCAGTGAACATTGTAGTTTGCAAGTAGTTTCTGAATTCTAGCTCCCCATCCTCTACCTTATTTGACTCTCAAAACTACAGAGTCAGCAAAGCTTCCCGCCCACAGACCTGTTTCAAAATAGAACAAATTCTGAGCCCTGATCAGGGAAGAATGGAGGACTGAGCAAACATCAGAAGTGAAAGCCTCTCCCACTGCCACTGAATAATGGAACTAAAGAGAACAGAAAGAGGTCTGTCACAAATGAGGGGGGAAAATCAATGGAAGAACACAATTAATTTCCAGTGTAACAAAGAGGAAATGCCTAAAAAATCAGACATCAGAGCCCAAACAATGGAAGTTACCAATGGCTGGCCCCAGAATATAACAGGAATTAGAGAATGGATGGAAAGAGTGAATAATATTCAAGAAAAACAAGATGCAACACTGAAAAAACTTGTAACAGAGATTTTGGCCATTAAAAATTTCACCCAGGAAATAAATTACAAGATGACAAGCATGAAAAGCAGAGTTAATCAAGCAGAAGAAAGAACCTCAGAACTTGAAGACCAAAACATTGAAAGAAAACTCAGAAAGAAAGAACAAAGATTCCAAGAGTTGTGCAATTACATCAAAAGGCAGAATCTACATCTGATTGGTATCCCAGAAGAAGAAAGGGAAATGGAGAATACCTTGGAGCAAGTTTTCCAGGAGTTCATCCAAGAAAACATTCCCCATCTCATCAGAGATGTTATCATTCAAACACAAGAGATACAGAGAGCCCTCATAAGACATCAGATGAGAAGACCAATGCCTATACACATAGTAACTTGCCTACCAAAGTAGGCACAAAAGAAAAACTCCCAAAGGCAGCAAGAGAGAAAGGTCAGACTACCTACTGGGGAAAAACAATCAGAATAGCAGCAGACCTGTCAGCAGAAACTCTACAAGTTAGATGGCACCGGAGTCCAATATTCAAAGAATCAAAAATAAACAATTTCAACTAAGAATTCCCTCCCCATTCAAGTTCAGCTTTATCAATGATGGAGAATTAAAATCTTTCCCAGACATCCAATCCCTAAGAGATTATGCAGCTTCTAGACCAGCTCTACAGGAGATGTTTAAAAGGGTATTAAGCACAGAAGAAAGAAAAAAATAATTACCACTCACTTCTGAAGAGAACAGCAGAACACAGATTCAACAGAGACTACATCACAACAGCAAACTTGAAAACACACATGTACATCAATCCAAAAGCTAACAGAAAACAAAGAAAAGACTTTATAAGAACCTCATGGCAGGGATAAACAGTCACATTTCAGTAATCAGACTGAATGTGAATGAACTAAATACACCACTGAAAAGACACAGAATGGTAAGCTGGATAAAAACTTATGACCCAATTATTTTCTGCATCCAGGAAACTCATTACACCATAATGGATGCACACAGACTCAAAATTACAGGATGGAAAATGAGTTTCCACTAATAGACAACAAAAGAAGGCAGGAGTTATTGTCTTAATATCAGACAAAACAATCTTTAAGCTATCAAAAATTTAGAAAGGTATGGAACGACACTACATAATGATAAAAGGTTTACTCCATCAACAAGAAATATCTATCCTAAACATATATGCACCCAACACAGGAGCACCAGTGTTTATAAAGTAACTATTGAGTAAACCAAAATAAGACATTAACTCTAATACTATTATAGTTTGGGAATTAAATATCACACTAACAACCCAAAATAGATCACTGAGGGCAAAAAAATCAACTAAGATCTGGAACCTCAACTTGATGCTTGACTAAATGGAATTAATAGATAATTGCAGAATACTCCACCCAACAACCAAAGAATATACATTCTACTCACCACCACATGAACGTATTCCAAAATTGATCACATCCTTGGCCATAAATCAAGCATAAACAAATTCCATAAGATTGAAATAGTACCATGCACCTTCTCAGACCACAGTGAAATAAAAATAAATATTAACACCAACACAATTCCCCCCAAACCCACAAAGACACGGATACTAAACAGCATGATGTTGAGTGCCTACTGGGTTAACACAGAAATCAAAACAGAAATTAAAAGATTCCTGGAAACAAATGAAAATGAAGAAACATCTTCCAAAACCTCTGGGATGCCAAGAAATCAGTTCTAAGAGGGGAATTTATATTTCTATAAATACACATCAAGAAAATGGAAATGTCACAAGTTAACAGCCTAACAAGCTAAGGGAGCTGGAAAGGGGAAGACAAGGACACCAGAAACCTAACTTTAGCAAAAGAATCCAGATCACCAAAGTAAAAGCCCAAATATGAAACATAGAAGACAAAAATATCATAGAAAAAATCAACAAAGCAAAAAGCTGGCTCTTTGAAAGAATAAACAAGATGGAAAGACTCCTGGCCAGAATGACCAAGAAAAGAGAGAAAGAGCCCAAATAAAAACAAACAGAAGTGCAAAAGATCAAGCCACCATTGACCTCAAAAAAATATGAAAGATTATCAGATTACCATGCAAACCTATATGAAAACAAACTTGATAACTTAAATGAAATCAAGGACTTTCTGACATCACACAGCCTCCCAAGGCTTAAACAGGAAGACACTGAGACACTAAATAGACCAATAATAACCCAGGAAATTGACTCATAAGAAAACTACCTACAAAAAAGAAAATACTGGACCAGATGGCTTTCCAGGAAAATTTTAGAAAACATACAAGGAGGAGCTATTGAAAGTACTCCAGGCAATTGAGAAAGACAGAATTCTCCATAAATCATTTTTCAAAGCTAACATCACATTTATGTCCAAACTTGGAAAAGATCCAACACTAAAAGAGAACTACAGGCCAATATCCCTTGGATTCTAGCAAATCGAATCCAACAACATATCTCAAAAATCATCCACCATGACCAAGTAGGATTCATCCCCAGGATGCAGGGCTGGTTCAACATCTGCAAGATAATAAATGTAATTAAATACATCAACAGATATAAGCATAAGAATCACATGATTATGTCATTAGATGCAAAAAAAAACTTTTGATAAAATTCAGCACACCTTCTTGATAAAAATCCTTGAACACCTAGATGTAGAGGGAACAAAACTCAAAATAGCAAGAGCCATCTACAATAAACTCACAGCCTACATATTGCTAAACAGACAGAAATTGGAAGTATTTCCCCTGAAAACCAGAACAAGACAAGGCTGCCCACTTTCATCCCTTCTGTTCAGCATAGTGTTGGAAGTCCTAGATAGAGTAATCAGACAAGAGAAGGAAATCAGGGGTATCCAAATAGGAAAAGAGGAAGTCAAGTTATTTCTCTTTGCAGACAATATTATCCTATACCATGAAAATCCAAGAGAATCTGTCAAAAACCTTCTTACACTGATAAAGTACTTTGACAAAGTCTCAGGGTACAATATCAATGTGCAAAATACAGTCACATTCTTATACACCAACAGCAAACAGGTAGAGAACCAAATAAAAGCACAATCCCATACACAATAGCAACAAAAAAGATGAAATACCTTGGCAACTTCCTAACCAGAAAATTGAAAGACCTTTACAACGAAAACTACAAAATACTGCTCAAAGAAATCAAAGGTGACACAAACAAGTGAAAAAATATTCCATGTTCATGGATTGGAAGAAACAACATTGCTAAGGTGTCTGTCCTACCAGAGGCAATCTATAGATTTAACAATACCCATTAAATTACCAACATCTTTCTTCTCAGACCTGAAAATGACAATGCAAAAATTCATATGGAAACATAAATGACCACAAATAGCCAAAACAGTTCTCAGCTTAAGAAACGAAGCAAGAGGTATCATATTACCAGACTTTAAACTTTATTATAAGGCAGTAATAATCAAAACAGCCTGGTACTGGTACAAAAACAGGCATATAGACCAATGGAACAGGATAGAGATTCTGAAAGCAAAACCTCAATTTCTCAACCAAGTCTTCTTTGACAAAGGCTCCACTTTCAACCACTGGGGAGAGGAGAACCCACTCAGTAAATGTTGCTGGGAAAACTGGCTGACAACATGCAGAAGATTAAAACCAAGACACCTATCCATCGCCATACACAAAAATCAACTTGAAATGAATCAGAGATCTAAACATAAAACCTAAAACTATAAGAACCTTAGAAAATGCAAGAGACACTGTTATGAAAATGAACCTGGAAACCAATTCCTCAATAAAACTCCAGATGTCCATGCCATCAGAGATAAGATAGACAAGTGGGATCTCATCAAACTGAAAAGCTTCTGCTAAGTAAAATAAACCATCAAGAGAGTGGAGAGACAGCCCACAGAATAGGAAAAAAATATTTGCCAACTATATATCTGACATAGACCTAACATCTAGGATCTACAAGGAACTCAAACATGCTGAAAGGAAAAACAAACAACCTCATTAAAAAGTCGACAAAAAGCCGGGCTCGGTGGCTCAGCCTGTAATCCCGTGCCTTTGGGAGGCTGAGGTGAGTGGATTGCCTGAGCCCGCGGGTTCGAGACCCGCCTGGGCAGCGAGACCTCATCTCTACAATAAATCAAAAAAATCAGCCGGGCGTGGTAGCGCATGCCTGTAATTCCAGCTACTTGGAAGGCTGAGGCGGAAGGATTGCCGGAGCCCAGCAGGCGAGGTTGCGGTGGCTGGGAGTGGCCACTGCACTCCAGTCTGGGTGACAGAGTGAGACTCCAACTTAAAACAAAACAAAACAAAAGTCGACAAAAGATATGAATAGACACTTCTCAAAAGAAGACATATAAGCCACAAACAGACACAAAAAAAATGCTCAACCTCACTAATCATCAAAGAAATACAAATTAAAACCACACTGAGATACCACCTAACTGCAGTCAGGATAACCATCATCAGTAACTTCCTAAACAACGGGTATTGGAGAGGATGTGGGGGAAAAGTAAACACTTCTACACTATTGGTGTGAGTGTAAACTGGTACAACCTCAGTGTAATGATTCCTAAAACATCTACAAATTAACCTTCCATATGGCCCAGCAGATCCTCTCCTGGGAATATATCCAGAGGAACTCAAATCACTCGTGAAAAAAATACCTGCATATGTATGCTTATTGTAGCATTATTCACAATAGCAAAAACATGGAACTAACCATGCTGCCAATTGAAAGTGAACTGGATTAATAAAAATGTGGTACATATACACAATGAAATATTATGTAACCATAAAGGACAAAATTATGAATTTCACAAAAACTTGGATGGATTTAGGGTCTATAATACTCAGTGATCTCTCACAGAAACAAAGAACTGAGCACCACATGTTCTCACTCATAAGCAGATCCTGAACAATTATCATAGTGCTATAAGAAAAGTATTGGCAGTAGTGGGAAACTACCTGGAAAGAGAGGGGGACACACTTCATAAATAAGGGTACCTGATCTCAAACTACATGAAGTGAGGACCAAAGTGAGGTCCAAACATAACCTGTACAATGCCCATTTGTATACCTAATCCTGAATTACACCCACATCTTTAAAATTTTAAAACAAGGACAGATCAAAGGGAAAAGTAAAAATAAGGTCACATTTGAAGGAACTGGGGATTTGGACTTGAGCATCTTTTTGGAAAACTCATTCAACCTATAAGAGTTAGTCTAAAGACAGTAACTATTTATCTGAAACTTGACAATTGAGCAGGGCTTCTTCAGGTAAGTTGCATAGAAAGACTAAAGTGATGCTAGCACTGCACCATCTCCCGCAGCCCTGACTGGGTGGCCTGCTCACCTGAGGTGCTGCCATCTGGCCACAGGCAGCCAAGTACCTGCAGGAGCCGAGTCGGACCTGTGGTCATGCAGCAGTGGGGCCTCACAGAGCTGGAGCACCATGTGATGGGCTGAGCTGCCAGGATGCCACCAGCTGGAGCCTGCCACCCCGACTAGTGTGAATCTCAGCCCACCCCTGCTCGGTGCCTTCTTAAAGCTCGTAGCCAATGCAGTAGGTTTCCTGGCCAGCATCTACAATCAAAGTTGAAAAATACAAAATGACTGGCAAAAATCCCACGGTGGTAAAAGAGAACGACTGAAGGCCAGAGTTAGGCGCCCTGTCCAGAGATGCCAGCCCCTCCTTCGCAGCATTGAGATTCATGATTGGTCACCAAAACCGGGCGACTGCTGATCAGCCACAAGGCTCTCCTGACTGGTGGGTTTGCTTCGGAGATCAGCTCTATGGTGCAGGGACCAAGCCTACATACTGCTTCACGGAAAGATTGTAAGGCAGAGGGAAATAGGTTCCAGTGTGCTCAACACCTGTTTGTAGATGCTAGAATCAGCATATACATTCTGAACCACAGCTTCCAGCTCAATTAAACCTCAAAACTGCAAAAAGTACAGCCCGCAGCCAACACTCCAACCTTAAAAGTGAACAAAGCCAGAAGACACTCATAAGGAAGAACAGGATATTGAGAAGTGAAACAAAAACAACCCCACCTTCCCTGAAAACCAGAATTAAAGAAAGGGAGGGAAAGGTGGAGAGAGAGAAAAATCTACACAAATGAAGAAAAACCAAAAGAAGAGTGTACATCTCTCCCAGACCCCTGGGAGGGCAGACACTGAGAAAACTGACTTTGGAATGCAAACAACAAAGAGCCCCCAGAATGAAGGGTCTCAAACTACAAACCTAGATATCAAGACATTAATGGAGAGATTAAAAAGAATTGAGGAGACACAAGAAGAAACTAGAAAGAAGCTGATATCTGAGATAACAGTAATAAAGAATACTGTGAATGAAATAAATAACAAATTGATAAGCATGGAAAGCAGAATTACCATGCAGAAGAAAGAATCTCAGAGCTTGAGGACCAAAATATAGAACTAACCCAACTCTTAAAAACACAGAAAATGAGCTTAAAAAGACAGAACAAAACATTCAAGAGATGAGCGATTACTTCAAGAGATCGAACATAAGATTAATTGGCCTTCCTGAGGCAGAAAGAGAGACAGAGACCACACTGGAACAAACTTTCCATGAGATCATTCAAGAAAACTTCCCTTATCTAATCAGTGATGCAAAAATTCAAACACAAGAGATTCAGAGAACCCCTGCAAGACAACAAATGAGAGGACCAACTCCTAGACACAATAATTCACCTAAACAAAGTAGGCACACAAAAAAAAACCCAAAAGGCAACAAGAGAAAAAGGCCAGATCACCTACCATGGAAGACCAATCAGAATAGCAGCAGATTAGCCTACAGAAACTCTGCAGGGTATAACAGCTTGGAGCCCTATCTTTAAAGTCTAAAATATAAACAATTTCAACCAAGAATAACCTACCTAGCCAAGCTAAGCTTCATCAGTGAGGGACAATTAAAATCTTTCCCAGATATCCAATCCCTAAGAACTTATGCTGCCACCAAACCACCTCTACATGAAACACTTAAGAAAGTACTTAACACAGAAGAAAAGGAAAACAAAAACAACGTTCTTCACAAGAGTACAGGAAAAGGAATAAATTATACATGAACCAACCCCAAAACCAAAAGAAAGTCAAAAAAAAAAAAAAAAAACAAGTGGAAGAAGAACAACTCTATAAGAACTCTATGATAGGGATGAACTCTCACATTTCAATAGTTAGCCTGAATGTGAATGGACTAAATGCACCACTGAAAAGACATAGAATGGCAAAATGGATAAAATATCACCAGCAACAATATACTGCCTTCAAGAGACCCATCTCACTAGAAAGGACATACACAGACTCAAAGTAAGAGGATGGGAAACAAATTTTCAGGCAAATGAAACAAAAAAGAAAGGAGGAGTCGCAATCCTAATTTCAAAAAAATACCACTTAAACTATCAAAAATTTAAAAAGATACAGAGGGCCACTACATAATGATAAAAGGTTCACTCCATCAACAAGAAATATCTATCCTAAACATATATGCACCCAACATAGGTGCACCAACTTTCATAAAGCAACTTCTAGGAAAACTAAAGAAAGATATTGACTCTAATACCATCATAACTAGGGACTTTAATACCCCATTCACAATCCTAGACAGATCATCAGAACAAAAAATCGGCAAGGAGATCCAGAACCTCAATGTGACTCTGGACCAATGGACTTATTTGATACCTACAGAACATTCCATCCAAAGACCACAGAATATACATTCTACTCATCAGCGCATGGAATGTATTCCAAGATCAACCACATAATTGGTCATAAATCAAGTATAAGCAAATTTAAAAGGACCGAAATTCTACCATGCACCTTCGTGGACCGCAGTGGAATAAAAATAAATGTTAACAACAACAAGGTCCCCCCAAAACCCAAAAAGACATGGACACTAAACAGCATGATGCTAAACAACTCCTGGGTCAATGATGAAATCAAAACAGAGATCAAAAGATACCTGGAAACAATTGAAAATGAAGAAACATCTTACCAAAATCTCTGGGATGCCTTAAAAGCTGTAGTAAGAGGGGAATTTATATCCCTACAAACACACATGAAGAAAATGGAAGGAACACAATTTAACAGCCTAACAAGCCACCTAAGGAAGCTGGAAAAGGAAGACCACAAAAATCCTCATTTTAGCAGAAAAATCCAGATCACCAAAATAAAAGCCCAAATCCAGGACATAGAAGACAAAAGATAATACAAAAAAATCAATGA
>NW_007260346.1:58944-61118 GCF_000164805.1 Carlito syrichta
TGTATGGAAACAAACTTGAAAACCTTAAGGAAATGGAGGACTTTCTGACATCACACAACACACCTAGGTTGGAACAAGAAGAAATTGAGACCCCAAATACACCTATAACAATCAAGGAAATCGACTACGTAATAAGAAATCTACCTACAAAAAAAAGCCCTGGTCCAGACGACTTTCCAGCAGAATTCAACAAGATATTTAAGGAGGAACTGATACCAATCCTACTGAAGGTATTCCAGGCAATTGAAAAAGATGGAACTCTCCCCAAATTATTTTATGAAGCCAACATCACATTGATACCCAAGCCAGGTAAAGATTCAACAAAGAAAGAGAACTATAGGCCAATATCTCTGATGAACATAGATGCTACAATTCTCAACAAGATACTAGTAAGCCGGATTCAACAATACATCTCAAAAATCATCCATCATGACCAAGGAGGCTTCATACCTGCGATGCAAGCCTCGTTCAACATTCGTAAAACTGTAAAAGTAATTAAATACATCAAAACAAAAACCACATGATTATATCATTAGATGCAGAAAAAGTTTTTGATAAAATCCAGCACCCCTTCTTGATAAAAACCCTTGAACATCTAGGCATACGGGGAACATACCTCAAAATAGTAAAAGCCATCTACGAGAAACCCACAGCCAGCATACTCCTAAATGGACAAAAATTGGAACCAATTCCCCTGAAAACTGGAACTAGACAAGGATGCCCACTCTCTCCCCTCCTGTTCAACATAGTATTGGAAGTCCTGGCTAAAGCAATCAGAGAAGAGGAGGCAATCAGAGGTATTCAAATAGGAAAAGAGGAAGTCAAGTTATCTCTCTATGCAGATGACATGATGGTGTACCTTGAAAACCCAAGAGAATCTGTCAAAGGTCTCCTTACATTGATAAAAGCCTTTGGCAAAGTCTCAGGATACAAAATAAATGTACACTAAAGACAATCGCATTTCTCTACACCAATAATAAACAAACAGAAACCCAAATAAAAAACACATTCCATTCACAATAGCCACAAAAAAAATGAAATACCTTGGCATCTTCCTAACCAGAGACGTGAAAGATCTTTACAATGAAAACTACAAAACACTGCTTAAAAAAATCAAAGATGACACAAACAAGTGGAAAAACATCCCATGCTCATGGATTGGAAGAATCAACATTGTGAAGATGTCCATCTTACCTAAGGCAATCTACAAATTCAGTGTAATACCTATAAAATTACCAGCAACATTCTTCTCAGACCTAGAAAAAACAAAACAGGAATTCATATGGAAACACAAATGTCCAAGAATAGCCAGAACAATCCTCAGCAAAAAAAAAAAAAAAAAACAAAGCAGGTGGTATCACATTACCAGACTTCAAACTTTACTATAAAGCTACAATCATCAAAACAGCTTGGTGTTGGTATAGGAGCAGGCATATAGATCAATGGAATAGAATTGAGATTCCAGAAGCAAAACCTCAATTTCTCAACCAACTCATCTTCAACAAAGCCTCCACCACCTACCACTGGGGAGAGGAGAACCTATTCAGAAAATGGTGCTGGGAAAACTGGCTAACCACATGCAGAAGATTGAAACAGGACCCCAATCTATCCCCATACACAAAAATTAACTCCAAATGGATCAGAGATCTAAATGTAAAACCTCAAACCATAAGAACCTTAGAAAAAGAAGGACATACCCTCATGGAAATCTGAACTGGCATCCAATTCCTGAACAAAACCTGAAACCCATAAGTCATAAGAAAGAAGATAAATAAGTGGGACCTTATTAAACTGACAAGCTTCTGCAAAGCCAAAGAAACCATCAAGAGAGCAGGGAGACAGCCTACAGACTGGGAAAAAGTATTTGCCAACTCTAGGTCTGACAAAGGCTTAACATCTTGGATCTACAAGGAACTCAAACGTGCTGAAAAGAAAAAAACAAACAACCCCATTATAAAATGGGCAAAAGATATGAATAGACACTTCACAAAGGAAGACATCCAAGCAACCAACAGACACATGAAGAAATGTTCAACCTCACTAATCATCAGGGATATGCAAATCAAAATCACCTAACTCCATTCAGAATGGCAATTATCAACAACTCAAAAAATAACAGCAGCTGGAGAGGGTGTGGTGAAAAGGGAACACTTCTACACTGTTGGTGGGAGTGT
>NW_007260346.1:61474-69022 GCF_000164805.1 Carlito syrichta
CTAGAATCTATAATACTGAGTGACCTCTCACAGAAACAAAGATCCGAGTATCACATGTTCTCACTCATATAGTGGACCTTGAACATCCAATGTACTACTCTAAGAAAATGACTGACAGTAGTGATAAACTATGGGGGGGAGGGAGATGGGATTAACGGTAGGAAATATCTGTCTGAGGACGGGGAAACACCTATTATCAACAAGGGTGCCTGAACGAAGCATATTTGCATACCTAACCCTTAACTGTACCCCACAATATCATAATAAAAAAATATTGATTCTAAAAAAAAGAAAGATTAACCCAAGTACATCAAAAGTCCATGTAAATGCAGGGGGACGATTGCCAGAATGAGATCAGAAGGGCCAGAATACAGAAATCGGGAGATATGGTCCTTACTCATTATTGGACACACAATGATAGCCAGATTGCTGTCCTGACTTTGAACGGCACACCGTCACTGAGTGGGGACCAGAACTGCAGAAACACAGGCCCATGAGTCACAACTGGTGTTACCTTGAAGCTAGCACAGAGGGTAGATGAGATTTGCAGAAAGGGCCCTTCCACTCTGCAGTGAGGGCAGCCTAGTGGAGAGGCTTCACAGGGTCAATGAGGTTTAATCTGGGACTTGGGGACCAGCGGGGATTCCCCAGACAAAACAGCAGGAAGAGGGCCTTCTAGAGCACCTCTCTACTATTGTAAATCCTGATGTCCAAGCCTTACCTAAGCTAAGTTAAAGATCCCTGGATAGAATCAGGTGATCCAGTGTGCATCTCTCACATTGCAACCCAGAGATCTTGACATTGGACTAGCCTTGCCAAGGTCTGGTCTACAGCAAGAGCTGGGAGTGTGAAGAAAGTACAGGGAGTTCTATATTCCTGGAGCTCTCAGGGCCTAGGGAAGGCCCCAGAGAGGGAGTAGAGATATCATCATGGGCTGTAGGTGCTTAGGGACAGTGATAAGGGTCTTGGGGAATCCTCTGAGGATTTTGGAGGTGGGAAGGCTATGATTAGATTTATATTCCAGAAAGATCTTGTTGGCCTTCAATAAATAAGTTAAAGGGAAGGGACTGGAAGCAGGTAGATTGCTGAGAAGGTTGCTGCAATGGCTAGGTGAGGCTTTGGAGGCATGGTCTTAGACTGGCCAGTGGAGGACAGGTGGTAATGACCATTCCCTCCCATCCCTTCCTCCATGTGTTTTGGTTCAGCTTTTATCTCTCTGTAAGCTTATCACAAGAAAGAGCTCTCTTAACTTCCCATGTGACTTTTTTCTTCTCTAAAGGCAGTGCAAGCTCGCTCAGGATAGAAATGATGATGGATAATAGACTCCGAGAGCTGCTTGGGATGCAAAGGAGTGAAATAGTGAATGTCACAATCAGTAGCTCACTGATAATTCAGACAGAAAATACAACAGATGAGATTACTGTGGGAGATACTTCAGACTGACTTAATACAGCAATACATCTCTGCATGCGCGTGCATGGTCACTGCTTCCCACACGGATCGTCTGCTGCACTAACTGGCAGCCAGGCTCATCGTCAGCCTGCTGGGGGACCCTCCTGACCCAGAAAACCAGAAAACTGAACTCTTTCTGTTGATGTCACTCCCTAGTTATTTCCTTCACCAACCTAAGAAATAATTCTTTGAATAGTGGTTGCCAGAAATTGTGAGCTATATGTGGCATCATATTTGAGGATAGTGTCATTTTAAATCTTTTAGAAATTAAGCTGGAAATAAACATAAATAATTTAAACTGAGATGTTTCTATTAAAGGGAGGGAAACTGAGGCTCAAAGGAGGGAATAGCTTGCCCCAATCATATATTTTGTTTCCTGATCAACTGACTTAATGATTGACACACTTTGCTGCTTATCAGAATCACTTAAGAAAATTAAAAAACAAAAAACAACCCGTGATTCCCAGGACACACCCAGACCAATCAATTCAGAGATGCTGAGGGTAGGACCCAAGCACCTGTATTTTTTAGATCTTTGTGGATGATGCCAATGGTGAACCAGGGCACTGACCCATTTGTGCTCAGCACTGTCTCCTGCACCTGGGGATCAGCACTTTGTGGATGATGCCAATGGTGAGCCAGGGCACTGACCCATTTGTGCTCAGCACTGTCTCCTGCGCCTGTCTTGGCTCCAGGGTGAGGCACCAGCTGGTTTTCTGTCCATGGAGAGACCACAATCCTTGGTGCCCACATGGATGACTCTCCCTCTGTCTTCCCCAAGGGCACATTTACCGTGTTGCAGTCACCTAAACCTCTAACCAAATGGCTTTGTTTTGTTTTTCCTACTTCTTGGTGACAGGAAGCACAAAGTTATAAATAGTCATGATGCTGGGATGTGTGTGGCTCTCTAAGGCTGTCAGAACCAGCTTTGTCAAAAAGCCCTCATGTTGACAGCCTGAATTCTGCTCCCCACACTGCCCACGTTCACAGCAGCCCCAGGGAAGAGGGTCTGTGAGGGAGGGGCCTTCCTTCCTTAGCTGGGGGTAACCCTGCTTCTGGGATGCTAGGCCAGTCCTCCCTGATTTCACATTTATACCTATGCCCTGAATGATGCCTTGACCTTTTCTCTCCTGGGCTTAGGGGAGATTCATGATTATGAGATTTTCCTGTGTCTGGGCCAAAGTTGTTCTCTGCAGATGTGTTCCATGTTCACTGTCCATGTGGAATGTGCTGATGCTGGTGAAACATGGTGAGGGCCTCAGAAGGCTGAGTTTAGCAGCTCAGGAGAAGACAGTTGGAGTAGGGATCTGTCTTCTTCATAGTCTCATGGTATTTATGTATCTGCTTATCTACTCACTCACCCCTTACTCACTTTCTTGGTAACTATAATTGTTGCCAACATCTGGAAAAGAGAAGGGAGCATTTGATCCAGATGTACTCACTCCCTGTATTACCCTGAGCAATGAGCTGAAACTCCCAGTTTACCTCAGTTTCCTCATCTGCAAATTGGGGATAACAGGAGTACCTCCTCTCATACCACTTTGAGGATTCACATACTAATTCAATAAAGAATTTAGTATGTTTGGAGAGCACTGAGTCCTGTGTGTGCAAAGTAATAAATAAATATAGTCTACAAGAACTTTCCAAGCATCACATCAATTTTTCCTCCTCATGATGGCAGGAAGTGACATGACTTTCCCCAGGCATGAGCCCCAGGAAAACTTGCTACCTCTCCTTGAAGGAGGGGAAATCTTTTTCTACCTCTCTTCTATACTGTGCCTGGTTCTAAGGAGTGCCACAGGCTAGTGTGTTTGTTGAAGGATTGATCCGGTGACCTCTATTTTCAATGCATAGTAACTTATGGTTTATGAAGACTAATTTGAGCTAGAAACCAGAAACTCTAGGTTAGAATTCTCTATCCGGACTTCCGGCAAGATGGCGACGGGGCAACCTGGTCTGTGAAACCCTCTGCAAAGGAGAACTGCAGTGGGTCTCTGGCTCTCACCCCAGGGGCTGTGGGCCCAAACATCGCAGCCTGCTCTTCATATGGAGCTCAGCCATTACCACCGCTGGGGCATTGCAGTGGACCGCACAGCCACTGCAGCGTAGATGCCTCCTCTACCGCCACTGCTGCTGCTGCCAGTAGCACATTGCACCACCCGGGCCAGAGGCAATCCACGACTTCAGTCCTTGAAGCCTCTTCAGGGAAGATCTTCTGGGATCACTGCCACCTCTCCTGCGACCGAGACGTCCTGCCCACCGTGAGTCTACTGCCTGTGCCCTGAGGCAGGCATCCATCTCCAGTCTCTGCCGGTTCCTGTCCGGCCCCACCCCCTCTGGGGCGAGCAGCTGAGATAGCACCACCTGCTGGCGATTCAAGGTAACAACATTGAAATGGGAGAAACAAGCTTGAAAAAGACAAGGGCCAGAGTGGTGAACGGAGGGTGATCTGAACTGTCCTTCACAGCAGACCAGGGGCAACTGACACTAACTGCAAACTAATTTACCAGCTTGAAAAGAAAGCTAGAAATCAGAACTGAAAGGACATTGGACTTAAATGAAAAGTCTCAGAGTGTGCTTGATTGGTTCTGTTAGTTTAATGACTTAATTCTATTCCTGCTGCATCGCTCCTTTTTTTCTCTTCCATTTCTTCTCTGTTCTTCTCTCTGTAAACCATATATTTGTATAGAGGAACAGCACACCAATAAGGTGGTTGGTTGGCTTGTATGTTAGCATCACTATATGTTTTATTTTATTTTTTTGTATAGGAGTTGGTTCTTCTGTAGCTGTGGTCTATTGTTTTTATCTGTTTCAATATAGGTCTCTCTCTCCATTTGTTGGCACATGTTTGTTTTCCCCCTTACTCCTTTATCTCTCCACCCCACTCTTCAACCCCCTGTCTGCTCCATTCTCTTCCCTTTGCTAACCACATTTTATTTCAGGGAGTAAACCTACAGCCCCACTGCATGGACAGATTCCAGGGCAGTGGGAAATGGGTTCCAGATTATCAACACATCTGTCAGCAAATACCAGGACCTGCAGATAGATTTTGAAACACAGCTCCCCCTTAAGTAAATCCCAAAACTGCAAAATGACCACCCCCAACCTACAGTGCAACTCCAGAATTGAACAAAGTAAAAGGGAATACATAAAGAATAGGAGATTGAACAAACAGAAGTAAAACCAATCCCTTTACCCCTGAATAACAGAAATAAAGAAGACAGTGACGTGGAGGGAAGGAAAAAGTAGGGAGGGGGAAAAAACGCAAAAATGAAGAAAAACCAAAAGAAGAATATAGGTCTCACACAGACCCTTGGGAGATCAGACACTAAGAAAACAGATTCTGGAACACAAACAATGAAGAGCCCCCAGAATGACTGGTCACATGCAACAAACCCAGACATCAAGACATTAAGGGAGAGAATTTTAAAAGTTGAGGAGAGACAAGAGGAAAATAGGAAGGAGCTGATGTCAGAAATAGCAGCAGTAAAGAATACTGTGATGGAAATGAATAACAGACTAATAAGCATGGAAAGCAGAATTAGCCAAGCAGAAGAAAGAATCTCAGAGCTCGAAGACCAAAACACAGAACTAACACAAACTGTCAAAAGCATAGAAAAGAAGCTCAAAAAGACAGAAAAACACCTGCAAGAGCTGAATGATCACTTCAAGAGACCAAACCTAAGAGTAATTTGGCTTCCTGAGGCAGAGAGAGAGACAGAAGCCACAATGGAACAAACATTTCATGAAATCATTCAAGAAAACGTCCCTCATCTCATCAAAGATGAAAAAATTCAAACACAAGAGATTCAGAGAACCCCTGCAAGACAACAAATGAGAAGACCAACTCCCAACACATAATAATTCGCCTAAACAAAGTATCTATTAAAGAAAAAATCCTAAAGGCAGCAAGAGAAAAAGGCCAGACTACCTACCAGGGAAGACCAATTAGAATAGCAGCAGATTTATCCACAGAAACCCTTCAGGCCAGGAGAGCCTGGAGCCCTATCTTTAAAGTTCGAAAAGAGAAACAGTTTCAACCAAGAATAACCTACCCAGCCAAACTAAGCTTCATTAGTGAGGGAGAATTGAAATCTTTTCCACACATCCAATCCCTAAGAACCTACACTGCCAAAAGACCACCTCTACAAGAAACACTTAAGAAAGTACTGAACACAGAAGAAAAAGAAAATAGAACAACAGCATTCTTCACAAGAGTACAGGCAAAAGATTAAAAACGCACATGAACCAACTCCAAAACCCAAAGAAAGACAACAAATAAACAGGAACAAGTCTGTAAGAATCTTATGACAGGGATCAACTCTTGCATTTCAATTATTAGCCTAAATGTGAACGGACTAAATGCACCACTGAAAAGACATAGAATGGCAAAATGGATAAAATATCATCAGGCAACAATCTATTGCCTTCAAGAGACTCACCTCACTAGAAAGGAAACCCACAGACTCAAAGTAAGAGGATAGGAAACAAACTTTCAGGTGAACGGAATACAAAAGAAAGGAGGAGTAGCGATCTTAACTTCAGACAAAATTCCCTTCAAGCTATTAAAAATCAAAAAAGATACAGAAGGCCACTACATAATGATAAAAGGCTCAATCCATCAACAAGAAATATCTATCCTAAACATATATGCACCCAACATAGGTGCGCCAACTTTCATAAAGCAACTTCTTGGAAAACTAAAGAAAGATATTGCTACTCTAACACTATCATAACTGGGGACTTTAATACCCCACTCACAACCCTAGACACATCATCAGGACAAAAAATCAGCAAGGAGATCCGGAACCTCAATGTGATTTTGGGCCAAATGAACTTAATTGATACCTACAGAACACTCCATCCAAAGACCACAGAATACACATTCTACTCATCACCACATGGAACATATTCTAAGATCGACCACATACTCGGCCATAAATCAAGCATAAGCAAATTAAAAGGACTGAAATTGTACGAAACACCTTCTCGGTCCACAGTGGAATAAAAATAAACATTGACACCAACAAAGTCCCCCCAAAACCCACAAAGACATGGACACTAAACAGCATGATGCTAAACAACTCCCAGGTCAACGACGAAATCAAAACAGGGATCAAAAGATACCTGGAAACAAATGAAAAAGAAGAAACATCTTACTAAAATCTCTGGGATGCCCTGAAACCTGTAGTAAGAGGGGAATTTATATCCCTACAAACACACATGAAGAAAATGGAAGGAACAGAAATTCACAACCTAACAAGCCACCTAAAGAAGCTGGAAAAGCAAGACCACAAAAACCCTAATTTCAGCAGAAGAATTCAGATCACCAAAATAAAAGCCCAAATCCAGGATATAGAAGACAAAAAGATAATACAAAAAATCAATGAAGCAAAAAACTGGTTCTTCGAAAGGATAAACAAGATTGATGGTTCCCTAGCTAGACTGACCAAGAGAAAACGAGAAAAAAACCAAATACGCACAATCAGAAACACAAAAGATGAAGTCACATCTGACCCTGAAGAAATACAAAAGATCATTAGAGACTACTACGTACACTTGTATGGAAACAAACTTGAAAACCTTAAGGAAATAGAGGACTTTCTGACATCACACAACATACCTAGATTGGAAGAAGAAGAAATTGAGACCCTAAACAGATAAATAACAATCAAGGAAAATGACTACGTAATAAGAAAACTTACTAGAAAAAAAAAAAACTCTGGTCCAGGCGGCTTTCCAGCAGAATTCTACAAGACATTTAAGGAGGAGCTGATACCAATCCTACTGCAGGTATTCCAGGCAATTGAAAAAGATGGAACTCTCCCCAAATCATTTTAAGAAGCCAACATCACATTGATACCTAAGCCAGGTAAAGATCCAACAAAGAAAGAGAACTACAGGTCAATATCTTTGATGAACATAGATGCTAAAATTCTCAACAAGATCCTAGCAAACCGAATTCAGCAATACATCTCAAAAATCATCCATCATGACCAAGTAGACTTCATTCCTGGGATGCAAGGCTGGTTCAACATTCGTAAAACCATAAATGTAATTAAATACATCAACAGATGTCAAAACAAAAACCACATG
>NW_007260346.1:69961-81035 GCF_000164805.1 Carlito syrichta
GGAATCTACAAATTCAATGCAATAGCCATCAAATTACCACCAAAATTCTTCTCAGACCTAGAAAAGACAACACAGGAATTCATATGGAAACACAAACGTCCAAGAATAGCCAGAACAATCTTCAGCAAAAAAAACAAAGCAGATGGTACACATTACCAGACTTCAAACTTTACTATAAGGCTACAATCATCAAAACAGCTTGGTATTGGTATAGGAATAGGCATATAGATCAATGGAATAGAATTGAGATTCCAAAAGCAAAACCTCAATTTCTCAACCAACTCATCTTCAACAAGGCCTCCATCACCTACCACTGGGGAGAGGAGAACGTATTCAGTAAATGGCACTGGGAAAACTGGCTGACTACATGCAGAAAATTGAAACAGGACCCCTATCTATTCCCATGCACAAAGGTTAACTCCAAATGAATCAGAGACCTAAATTTAAAACCTCAAACCATAAGAACCTTAGAAAATGAAGGAAACACCCTCATGGAAATCTGAACTGGCATCCAATTCCTGAACAAAACCCGAAACCCACTGGTCATAAGAGAGAAGATAGACAAGTGGGACCTTATTAAACTGACAAGCTTCTTCAAGGCCAAAGAAACCATCAAGAGAGCAGGGAGACAGCCTACAGACTGGGAAAAAGTATTTGCCAACACCAGGTCTGACAAAGGCTTAACATCCTGGATCTACAAGGAACTCAACGTGCTGAAAAGAAAAAAACAAACAACCCCATTATCAAATGGGCAAAAGATATGAACAGACACTTCACAAAAGAGGACACCCGAGCAGCCAAGAGACACGAAGAACATGAAGAAATGTTCAACCTCACTAATCATCAGGGAGATGCATATCAAAACCACACTGAGATACAACCTAACTCCAGTCAGAATGGCAATTATCAACAACTCAAAAAATAACAGCTGCTGGAGAGGGTGTGGCGAAAAGGGAACACTTCTACACTGTTGGTGGGAGTGTGAACTAGTGTGACCTCTGTGGAAAGCAGTGTGACGATTCCTAAAAGCTCTAAATATAAACCTCCCATATGACTCCACAATCCCCCTACTGGGAATATACCCTGAAGAACACAAATCACTCTTTCAAAAAGATACCTGCACACGTATGTTTATTGCAGCGTTATTTACAATAGCAAGAACCTGGAAGCAACCGTGCTGCCCATCAAAAGAGGACTGGATTAAAAAAATGTGGTACATATACACGATGGAATACTATGCAGCCATAAAAAAGAACAAAATCATGAATTTCGCAGCAACCTGGATGGAACTAGAGTCTATAATACTGAGTGACCTCTCACAGAAACAAAGATCTGAGTATCACATGTTCTCACTCATATAATGGACCTTGAACATCCCATGTAATACTATAAGAAAATGACTGATGGTACTGGGAAACTATGGGGGGGAGGGAGATGGGATTAACAGTAGCAAATATCTGTCTGAGGATGAGGAAACACCTTTTATCAACAGGGTGCCTGAATGAAACGTAATTGTACACCTAACCCTTAACTATACTCCACAAAACCATAATAAAAATTATTGATTATGGAAAAAAAAATAAAAATTTTTTAAAAATTAAAAAAAAAAAAGAATTCTCTATCCATCATTATCTGAAATTGAGAAAATTGCATCTAGGCACTTCTGAACTTACTTTCTCATATCTACAATGGAGGAGGACAGGGCATTCATTCGGAATATTGACATTGATAATGTCATTGAAGTGTTCCCTAGTGTGCTAGATTTAACATGGCCTGGTCTGCAGGAATTCAGACAAACAAATCTGTATTTAAATCTTGCTACAAACGTAATGACCTTGGGCAAGTCTGTTAACTCCATGAGCCTCAAAATTCTCATCTAAAAAGATAAAATATGAAGATCTGTATATCACATGGCCATGTTGCAGATTTTACACAGGGAGAAAAATCCCAGATGACATGAAACCCTTTTTCAAGTGATAGCATGCGGGTGATAACGTTTGGAAGAATCATAACACTATTTAAATGCAAAGTAGAGAACTACCTGTGTTCATAGGCATTAACCTGAGAACTGCCTGATGACAATCCTTAGCTCCAGGAACGTCATGTCCCGTGGAAAGAGCAGGCAGAGTTGTGGAGGGAGAAAAGGCCAATAACGGCCACACTTCGAAGCCAAGGCAGAAGAATGTGAAGGGGTTGCCATGGCAGAGATGTGGAGGTGGACATGGAACACTTTGTCCCATGACTATGACGGAGGCTGGGAGAGTGTGTCTAACAAGACTGTCCTGTAGAGTGGGAAGTCCTGACTGTGCAGAACCAAGTTCTCTTTGTGTGTTAGTCAGAACTCATTGATGATATAGAGTGTTTCTCCCCAGGAAGAGAAATCTGATTGGGGGATTCAACTATCACAGAGCAGTTGCCATAACAAGACCAAAGTCTGGAAACCCTTAAGGAGACCTTGAAATTTCTTAAACCCAAGTCCAGAGAATGCTAGCTGGCTTTCATCTTTGCTAAAAACCTATGGTAGTGTGTCTGGCAAATGACATTTTCTTCAGTGACTGGTCGTGGAGGAGACTCTCACAAAGAACATTAGTATGCAACTATTTTCTTCCCACAATCCAACAGCAATGCCCCATTGCATGAATCAATGTCTAGTTCTTGGGTGAAAAGATTATTCCCAGGAAAAATTGTTTAAAATTTTGCAACTCATTAGGAAATCTGATGCCCAAACTATTAGGGGGAAATGCCTTTTAGGGGTGCATAGACATTTTTTAGGATAATGTATTCCAGGGAGGATGGAAGCTGAATCCAAGTCAGCCAGGGCAGTGGTAAGAACAAAAGGTCCTAGACTTACTGGCAGTCTTGAAATAACACCAGTCATTTGGCACAGCATCCAATAGGGATGAAGCTGATGTGGGAATTGGGTTATGTGCAAGAAGGAACGAGGATTTGGAAGAAGACGATTCCTATCTTAAAATGCTTCTGATGGGCTGTCATGTGAAAAGAGAACAGGTCTACTCTGCATAGCCATAGGGATTAGAACAAGACAGATAGGAGGAAATTATAAGATAACAGATGTAGATTCAAAGAGAGGAAAAATGATCAGAACTGTCCAACCGTGGTGAGGGATCACATCTAGCATTTGTTGAGCAAGTATGCTGTGCCAGGCACTGGGCTAAGTACTTGGCATGCATGAATTCATCTGATATTTAGAATACCTTCTAAAGTTGATGTTGTTGTTGAGGAAATGGAAGAACAGAGCACGTCTGCAAATTGTTTCATTAAGTAATGAATCTATGATCCAGACACTGGCCAACTTTCTCCAGTGGATGTTCCTTGTAACTGTTGCAGCACACTGCCCCTCTTATGCTTAGAGGGCTTCTGGCCCAGGCAGGACAAAAAATCCTGTTTGTTCCCTGCTCTGCATGATCCATTGGCATGAATAAGCTCTCAGATTTTATACTCTACTATGTGGTCATATATACTAGGGTTCAAAATTAGAGATGAGAATATCAACAAACAGATTTATTGCAAAAGGACCAGTTAAACTTGGAAAAATAGTGAATCATGTAGATGAGGAGACCTGGCCAGTTGCTACAGAGGTATGGTGGTCCTATCTACAGAATGATAGAACATATCCAAATTGACTCAATTCTAGAAAGCATGGGTCATAGCAATGTAGGAAAATCTCAGAGCCTCCAGCTCATTATGTTTTTTGTTCTTGTGTATTCATCCATTCTACAAATATCCTCTGAGTCTCTCCCATGTGCTGAGTACTAAGTCAGGTATGTGAAGGCGAGCAGTAGCAGAAAGCTTACAGCTTAATGTGGGGTCTGATGTCAAATAAATAATTATGCTGATTAATTATGAATTACACACAAAGATATGAATTTTTAAAGTAAAAGCATGGTTCAGTGAGAGTGCAAGAAAGAAACACAAAGTGGGGGGGTTTTCCATAGATGTTTTCCACAGAGGGAATGCTTAAGCTGACATCTGGAGTATTAGTGGGAAATGGGAAGAAAATCATAGCGACTAGAGGCTGGCAGCTGTTTCGGGTGGGGAAACGGGATGTATGAGGGTTCTGTAGAGGGAGGAAACATGGTTCCACTCCACATTGGGAGAGAGAGAGAGAGAGAGAGAGAGAGAGAGAGAGTGTGTGTGTGTGTGTTCATGTACACATGTACAGATCTGCTTTTAGAAAGGTTTACTCTAAGTACATTATTTTTTTAAAAGGACTGGAGTAGGAGATCAGTAAGAGACCAGTGAGGAAGATAACAATTGTAATACCAGGCAAGTAAGACAGAATAGTGGTATCGCTTCCACAGCAAACTTCAAAATAGTCGTTTTATTTCTTGTTCACTCTAAACCCTGTGCATGTCTGCTGGCTTTCTTTTATTGTGCAACTGAGCTAAGTGCTACATTGTCCTCCAGAAAGACACAGATGAATGTACTGGCTTTTGACCATCTCTGTACAGAGTGACTCACATTCTTCATGTTCTAGGATCACAGGCCTAAATGTGTCACATGACCTCACTGCAGAGAATCATGGGAAGAGCAGGGAAACCCCTGGATGCTGAAGGAGCTATATCCAAGCCCTAGTTAGGAGGAAATTCTGACAGGTGAGAGATGAGGGACAGAGATGTCAGAGGTGACTGAAGCTTTGGGCTTGGGTGATGGGATAGATGACCATGGTGCTCATATAAACAATCCTGGAGGACAGGGTAGGGAGAGGATCAGGGCTGTAGACATCACAACATCCTTCTTGGATCAGTTCAACATTCCTTTGAGACATCCCAGGGAAAACGTCCAGTTGGATGCATGGATTTGAAGATTAGAAGAGTGTTCTTTGGGGAAAATTTTAAACTATTCATTGGATGTTCTCTTTGGCTATTCAACTCTTCTATTTTGTCTTATTTACTCTTTAGTACATTTTGTTAAGATCACAATTTCTGTGAAATTGTCCACTCTGTCAAGGTCATTTTTAATAATGCTTATGGTAACTTCTGTTTTTTTTCTTGATTGCTCTTGTCTCATATTTGTCTAGCACCTTTGCAAAGTTCCAACTTTAGCCTTACTTATACTCTCAATGGTATCATTTCGCCTTAGTTTTTAAGAATGTGCATTTGTGCCTTGATCGTCTTACTTGGCTTCTCCCACTCTCTCTCTGGCCTACCATTGTTCTTTTCTATAGTTCTGTAGGTAGCAGCAGGACCGAGAGTGCACCTGGAATTCAGTGCTCAGTAAGTCTCCAGTGTTAATGTCAAGGTGCTTTATCTATTCAGACACCAAGGGGACCCTGATTCTAGATGTTTGGTCTGAAGAGGAAGAAAGGAAAAACTAAGTGGTGTATAGATTCCGCTAGACACAGTCGACAAGGCCACTCCAGGTGGTCACATGTCTAGCCACTGCACTGCAGCTGTTGATCGCAAGGGCTGTGACACCCACAGGCAGAAGCAGGCTTCTCTGCTCAGATCCCCGTGGATCCTCTCTGGCCTTGATTTCTGCAGTTGACTTTGATAAGACAGCCTCTTGCTTGAGGGAGTAGCCATGCTCTTATTGTTTAATATACTTCATGTGTCTTTTATAACGGCTGCTTCCTGTCTTTGGGGTTTAGAAGCTGCCATGCCACACTTAGAGAATTCAGACAGTAATTGTCTCAGACTCCCATTATTGTAGAATAATTCATATCTTGCTGTCTTCTAGAAATGCCAGTGGAATATAATGCAGCCAGAGGGTGTGCACCTTTGCAGAACACAGCTCTTTGCACCCAGCTGTGTGCTTCTCCAGCCAGACTGTCAGAGGTACATGAGGCAGCCTGGGCTCTGCTGTGGAGACCCCCTCTAACCCTTGGAACACCTGAGGACAACTGATGGAATCTCTTCCTAGGAAAATACACATGTCCACTGTCTAAACTTCTACATGATGTTCAGGGCTCTCATGGCCCCTGCCCCTGAAGCTTATGCAGTGATCCCAGGTTAATAATACCTCTTATGGAACAATAATTAGTATAAAAGTCCAAAATTCTTTCTCAGGGATCTTTGCTACTGCTTAGGGGCAATGATAATTCCTGGCTCAGCCTGTGGATTAAGGTTTGTGGGAAGAATGCCGATTACATCCAGAACATAGGGCCTGGCTCTGCTAAGCAGCTGGATATATTACGGGGAAGTGGCTCTATCTCTCTGTTATTTTTAATCTCTATTATTAAAAATTTTGACAATGATACACACATCTTGGCCACCAGTAAGAGCAGATTTGGAAGCACTTCTTTCTATCTATAGGGCACACACTTCTATCCCCTCACCATCATACCCATCACACACTCATCCCTAAGTATGTTTTCCCCTATGTCTTTTTCCATGGCCTGTTGCCCTGAAATTCCTCTGGAATCTTGAATCAGGAGGCCACAGTGAACTCCATGAAAGATGCCACCTCATATGACCTAGTGACTGTGCCCCACCTCCTCAAACACATTAGGGACGGCCCACAGGGTTTGTCTCTTGGTTTGATGGATGAGGCAACAAAAGCTGAAAGAAGTCATTCTCACTGTTTCAGAGTTGGTGTCAGCAGGACACTCACGCTCAGGACAAGAAGGTTTGCTCTTTCTTCTTTCCCACCAAATCACACTGGTCCAATATCCTCTGATTGAATGCTGAACACCCTGTCACCTGGCTGGCCTGTAGCCCCTGAAATCTAAATTAACCAAAAGCTTCAGATCCACCATACACAGACATGGGAGAGGAGAGTTGATTTCCATGTTGTCAAGATTTGCAGAGGGAAATGCTGAACTTAAGGGACCCCCCCACTACCCTTGTATTGACAGACCTGGGTGTCCCTCCAGGGCAGGAACCAGGTTCAGGCACATCACACCCACCTCTCTCAGGCATCATGTACTCCTGGAAAAGATACCACCAACACCCCCTCACTAGCTGCAGACATGGAAATCTTGATGTGCCCTATTTATTATTTATTCAACTTTGACACCACATTGAGCAACCTCCTAAGGGAAGTGCAATTGGATTCACAAGAATTAAAACACACACAGGGATTAAACCACAAGAGGAACAATTTAATTTAAAATGATAGAGCGACATCACAGTGCAAGCGGAGGCTGGCTTCCAAATAAAACAAAAAATAGATTTTCCATGGAAAGTGAGAACTCAGTGAAACCTCAGCCTCTTAGACAGAGGAAGCCTCTATAGACACCAAGCACATTTGTGTTATCAAATGGGAACTGAGGAGCTTTGAGCTGAATCATGAACCTGGAAGTTCCCACATAAACTGTTAAGACTGACATTCAAGGCTCTGAAAATTCAGGCACTGAGTTGTACTCCCAGCACTACTTTCCTCAAAACCCACCCTCTGACTGTGTCTGTGCATGAGGACACACCTCTCTACCTGTCTGGCTGTGCCCCTCTTGTCTGGACTTCTAAGGGCAAAGGCAGTGGCAGAAGAACCTCACATATTCCAAGAAGTGACCTAGCCACCAACTGAGACCCAGTAAATCTATCCCAGGCTTCCACGCATTGGTTAACTTATCCTGTGACATTATTGATTGTTGTCTGTTTGGTTTGTTTTTTAACATAAGGAGTTTGGGGTCCACATACATAGAAAGTGATTCACAGCACAGATTGCTACAGGCATTTTTTGTCCGTAAAATGAATACTAAAGTTTGGCAGCTGAGCTTTCAGAATTCCTCATGATCCTCTTTGGTATTTGCAAGTGTCACCTACAAATAACCTTGTCCTCCCTTTTCCTGGCAGCTGCTCCCTTTCCTGCAAAATACACACACCTACACGGGCATTCTTGTCCTACTGTCTGATCCTAATTCACACTTCCCCTGATGCACCAAATGTCTGAGATTTACAACCCTGTGCCACACTCTGGAAGGTTATATCTTTTATTTTTTTCATGTAGTACCAAGACTGTGCATGTGGTAAGAGTAAAATGCAAAAGATGTAGAGATGAAATGAGATTAATCAAAAAGCGCCATTGCTGGGTAGGCTTATAGTCAGTGGCTTTTGATGACTGGGAGAGAGGAAGCCTATGGTAAAGACTGGTACCTTAGGCTTGCTGTGATGAAGTATGGTTGCAACTTACTTGGGTTTTGATGAATCTGAGTACTGGGATCAGTTAAAGTTTGCTCAAGGCGCTGGACCATAGCCTATAGGAACATGAAGTTCCAACCTCCAGGAAGAAGTATAGCTGGGGCTGTGGTAGGAAACTAAAATCAGAGAACTCATTGAGAACTCAAATTAATTAAACTAACAATTTAAGCCCCTACTGTTTGCCTAAAGCTGTTCTAGAGTTTGTGGAAGATGAAGAAAATGATCTCACTCATAGCCTCATGGAGGCTGATATTATAAAATAACCAAAGAAAGTTATTACAAAGTTTAGGAAGGAAAGTGTTATCATCTCATTGTAAAGGCAAGAGATAAACTCTAAATTATTTCTAAAGCCCCAAAAGATTAAATAATTGACTGAATAATTGAGCATTGATTTAGTGTTAAAGTGACTAGAAAGAGTGAAATTGATTGAAGGTTGCAGTGGTCAGGAAAGGCTTTGCAGAACTGGGAAAAGTATTTAATGAAGAGGACATGGAGTAGAAAATCTAGAATTTTGTTTTTGTTTTTTTTTGACTAGGGGTCTCACTCTGTCACCCAGACTGGAGTGCAGTGGTATGCTCATGGCTGCCGCAGGCTCAAGTTGCTGGACTCAGGCAATCCTTCCACCTCAGCCTTCTAAGTAGCTGAAACCATGATACATGACACCATCCACAGCTAATTTTTTGATTTATTGTAGAGACGAGGTCTTACCAAGTTGCTCAAACTGGTCTTAAACCCCTGGACTCAGGCAATCTTCTCACCTCTGCCTCCCAAAGTGCTGGAATTACAGGCATGAGCCACTGCACCTGACTGAAAATATAGAATTTCTAACAAGCACACAAGAAACATGACAAGGCTAAGGCTTGACTTCTCAGTCAGTAAAGGTACAACAAGCCACTTTTAGATTCAGAGTGTATTACCGACATAGACGACGAAAGGAAGAGGAACTCGAGGTGTCAGCCTGGGTTGTTCTTGCCCCACACACCAGAAAGGACCATTACAAAGGAAAAGGGGTCCATGACTGCAGCAAGATCTGGGGCTAGCCCACTGCTGAGGACCTGTATTCAGGCTGCAGTGAAACTGCAGAGTCAGTCTGTGACTCTGTTCTGAAGAGGCCAAGATAGGATGCCGCATGCATCATCAGAACCTGAGACCCAGGAGATACTGGCTCCTGACAGACCCCAGGAAATACAGTGAGACAAGTGGGGGATGCCTAGAGAGAGTGTCTCACAATCCTTGCACCCTCTCATATTCCCAGGAGGGTCATGAGGGGCTCTGACCAGATGCAGGTAAACTGTGGTTAAACCCTTGTCTGCTTGGCCTGTGTGGATGTGTACAAAGCCATCAGAGTGCTACAATGAGCTTCTGCTCTTTAAGTCTGTGCAGACAGGAGCTGGATGGAACAGGGTGTCTGCTAGCATGAGAAGAACATTGGTGGTTCCTATGTGTACTCTGGACAGGCAATGAGCTCTCATTTGGGATTTGGGGCAATTGCAGGCATCTTTACTGATTACCTATGTTAATGTGGATCAAGGAAGAACCTTTCTGAAACCCAGGATCTCAAATCCCTGTACCCTTGGCCTTATGCAACTTGGCAGAAGAACATCCATGTATCAGGCTTTATTTTATGCACTGGCATGAAACCACATTTGTCTTCTAAATAAACTGCTGGTTTGTAGAGAAGAAATGCAGGGACACATGTATGTCTCCATCCCACTCCGACTCCAGCACCTAACTTCATGGGTAATAAATGAGCTCAGTGTTAACAAGAAGGAACAGAAGAAGGGACAGATGAGAGAAGTCTGGGTGAGTGAATGGAGAGATAGAGAGATGGGTGAATTGATGGAGGAATGGATGGATTTCTGGGTGGGCTGGAGGATGGGAGGATTGAAGTGTAGATTGATGAGTTGGTGAATGGATAGATGGAAGAATGGATGAATATATGAGTGGGTGGATGGCTGGGTGAACAGATGGATAGGTGGGTGAATGCATGTATGTATATGTGGATGGATGGATGGATGGATGGACGCACGGACAGGTGGGTGCATAAGTGAACCTAGAATCAAACTGCCATCACCTGCCATCACCTGCCCCATCCAGTGGACATAGTGACAGAAGAAATTAACACAAGTGCAGATCACAGAAATGAGGAATCACCATATCTTAGATGTAGAAGAGGTTTCTAAGGTCCATCAGTTCTCACTTCCTATTTTATAAAGGGAAAAATAAATATTCCTTCTCACTTAGGTCAATCTTTATGTGAATTTTATGCCAGAGTGAATTTTAGAACAACAGAGCAGAGCAACCGACTTCCCATTGCAGCAGGAAAAAAGTTCCCCTTGACGGGACATTTTTCCACCTCCCCTAGAAAAAAAAAATGGAGTTTGCTTTATCTATTTGAGTAATCCTTACAAGTAACAACTTCTTGGTAAACAGTAGATGCCAATTAAGTGCCAACTGAGTGACTAAGTGACTGAATAAGTGATGCCCTTCACAAGCTGACCCTGACTTTCCCAAAATACCTCTCTGTGAGTTGCACTGCTGTCCTGATCACCAACTCTCAAATGTGCCAGGATTTTGGACAATACTAGAAAATATGGGGTATAGTAGGGGATATAGTAGGGGATGGTAGAGAGGTTCAATCCCCAAGCTGGTTTCCAGTTCTTTCTTCAAATGAACAAAAGGGGGGCCCAGCAGCATTTGCTTCTTAGTCATTTATAAGACTTACAGAGCCATGGTACTGGGAGCGTGCCCACTTTCAGAGTCCTTTCATGGGTCCCAGGCCCCAGAAGGTGTGATCATGGAGATTTGAAATAGCACAGTTGGGCCTGTAGATTTAAGTTCCTGCAGCTCTGGCTCTTCCCCGCTCACCCTCCCTTGCCCTCTGTCTATTTTGTCCTCTCCTCTTTCTTTTCTTTTCTTTTTTTTTTATTAATCAGTATTTTTTATTATGGTTTTGTGGGGTACAGTTAAGG